>NW_028270185.1:33479061-33779061 GCF_037043375.1 Chiloscyllium plagiosum | reverse complement strand
TCTCAGCTCCAGGGCAATTCAAAAACGCGGGAAGAGATAAAACACTGAAAGGGTGGAAGTGAGGCAATCCCTTTTGGAGGATAACTGGTTCCGGTGTCATGGGTGCGTCTATAGAGGGTGGGATCAGACTATTCCCATGTTTTCACCGTGAATTTCCTTGGATTTATTTAGGAAAAATGCTAATTAAGGGTGATTGTCAATATCGGAGGGGCAGGCTGCAGCTTGCATTCGGGGGTCATTGAAGCCAATGGCTCATTAGTCTCTGTGACGATGCTAGTCAGTGCGTTCGGCTCTTCGGATTCATTTTGGAATTTTTAACCAATTGAGGTCAATTTTCATTCTGCGAAGGGCAGGCGATAGCTTGAATTCACTAACAGTCTGCTTTAGGAGATCCTGCAAGGGGCCTGCTACAAGGGACTCCCCAGTCTCTGTGGAGCAATTAGTCCTCTCGTTTCGCTGTTAACCGATAAAGTGTACTCACGCATGGAGCAGCCGGTGTTCTTGTTCATCCGACTCCTGTGCTGTGCACTTTCGGGTTTTTAATAGGGTCAAGGATATGCTCCCAAACGGAAAGCAAATCCAGTGAGGAGCCACAAATGCGTTACCGTATTGTTGACTGGCTAGTGAAGGTTTGTGGACGCTCGGAATCTAAAACAAAAACAGAAATTGATGAAGGAACTCGGCAGGTTTGCCAGCACCTGTCGGAGAAAACAGAGTTCGGAGAAACTCCTGGAGAAGCTCTGAATCGTTGTCTCTATTTGTCTCTCCCCAGATGCTGCCAGATCTGTTTAGTTTCTCCTGCAATCTCTACTTTTCTTTTTAACTGAATGACCATTTCAACCAACGAGATTTATTACACAGACCAAACATATCCTGTAATTTAACCTTGTCGAAACTGTGGTGATTGAATTCAAACAAACCGAACAATGATTGCCTGTCCCTCAGCTCCACAGTGAGGGAGTACTTGAAAACAGTTTAGAAGCACGCTTCTGCAGATGTGGCCATGTCGTTTAGGCGATGGACATTAAATGCAATGTGGATTCCTCATTCAGTTAAGCATTTTGCTGACTGATTGAAAGCCGAGAGTGAACTTGATGAGTGCTTGTTCTCTGCTTTCTTGTTTGAAATTCAATCGCAGGATTAGGTGAAATGTGTAAACTCAAATAAGGAACGTTAAGAATCTGCAACCAACTGCCTGTCAGGATGGAAAAGACAGATAACACCAGATCAGGTAATACCCATTTAGTTGTCCACTTCCATGACTGAATACATTTGCCCCTCTGAAGCAATTGACGCCAAATGAGATAAGAACAGTTCAGGGGATTAAGTTGGACTGGTGCAGACATATGGGCCAAAGGATATTATTGTTCTAGACACTTCCATGGCCAGCTTCGAGGAGGTCATATTGTCAAGTAACAGGACATTCTTTGCAAAATGTCCGTCGGCGAGGAAGGGGTCGAAGCTACTCTTCCCTGATCTTTCTGCCCGTCACGGTATTCATTGGGACATTTCAATTGATAATGACTGGTTGTGGTGCATATTTGTGGAATCAGTCTATATGATAATGAGTACAACGAAACTGTGATGTTTCATTACCCAGCAGAGAGCAAGCCCTTGCAGCTTACAATCCCTGGCTCTGCTTTTGAAATAAAGATTACTATTTCGATATGCCTGTGTTTACATCAAATAGCTCATTGACATTGGGACTAGACGTTCAGAGGACGCGGGAAGTGTGACAGCGACAGAAACAGAACAAGACAAGACAGGAAAGTGTTTAGATTTTGCCATGTGCCCGTTGTTTCTTAAGGAGGAATGTCTGCTGTGCGCTAACCTGTCAGGTCCCAGGAGCCAGAGGGCTTATTTTGGTGGGATTTGTGTTATTGAAAGTTTCACATGAGAAGCGTTTCGGATCATTTCAGCTCAGTATCCATTTCATATCGCGGTTCACAGCAACGGTGCACATTTTCTGGCGAAGTGACTTGTATTCCACTGAAAGCCTCCTTTCTCCAGAGATACTTGTAGACATAAAGCACATGGAATGGATATAATTCTGAGGACTCTGTCACTATCGGGGAATGTGCCTGCGTGACTACCTTTGTATTTGAACATAAAAATACGTTCCTCAAAGAGGTTACAACATTGTGATCAGGTCAACCTTCAGTACCATTGTTCTGTCATATCAGATCAAATAGACAATTTCATTGCTGCAAACTGGGACAAGAATAGATGGATGCCTGATAACGTACGCTTCACGATGGACGAATGACCCTTCACAACTTCTCCCCCACACGCTTTTTAAACTCGAGGCCAGAGAGAAACTGACCTGACGAGCAAATCGCTTCACAACTTTCTAGAACCTTATTATTGTCCATTCTTCTACCAATTTTGCAAACTTATTTACCATGCTTTCTATCTTCCCACGTACATCATTTATTTAAATGAAAAATAAAATGAATGTGCGCTCAGCCAATCGTATACCATTGGTAACAGTCCTCCAGTCTGAAAATTACCTTCCACCACCATTCTCATCATCCTGCTATCGAATAATTTAATACCTAATTGGAATCCTTACATTTAACTTATGCGATTTAACTTTATGAATTAGTCAACCATGTGGAACACTGTAAAAGCTTTTATTCAACCCCAAGTGAGCAAACTCTACCACTATGTCCTCATTGATCTTCTTGGTTACGCCTGCAAAAAATCAATCAATTTTGTTCAAAACCATGCTGATTATCCCTATTCATTCCTTGTATCTAAAAATTCAAATAAATCCTATCGGTAAGAATTGCTTCCAACAACTTACCCACGACCATAAATAGACACACAGGTATATCGATCCCAGACTTCTCCATGAATTCCTTTCTAAGCAAAGGCACAACATTCGGCGCCTCACTCGTAATAATAGATAATAAAAATATTTCTACGAAGGGCCCAACAGTTTCATTCCCTAACTTCCCACAAGTTTTCGGGATACAGGAGATCAGATCCCAGAGAAATATCCAACTTTATAGTTTCCAGGTAATCCAGCACCTCCCTTTTTTAATGTGAACTAGTTTCAAAACATCAGTATTTAGGTGTACCCGCCATTTCATTCTCCACAGTGTAAACTGACGCGAAATGAACATTACATGTTTCTCCATCTGCTGAGGATCAAGGCATAGGTGAGCTTTTTCATCTTAAAGTGGTCCTATTTCGTCTCAATTTCTTAATGTACTGGCAGAATATCTTTAGATTATACTTAACTTTATGGTCTGAGGCTATTTAATATTCTCCATTGACCTTTATGATGTCTTCCTCAAGAATGACCCTCCACTCCTTATATCGTTCAAGACTTTTACTTGAAACCATGCGTTTATATGGAAGGTGTCACCTCGGTTAAAAAAATTCTCATGAAAAGGCCTAAATCCCTGCGATCAACGTTGTTCTAACGGAATACCTAAAATGTGCAAAACGGAGATTTGGATAATAAACCCCCGCTAATCATGCGAAGGGAATCGTTCCCAATTCACACCTCTATCCAATTCCTGTAACTCTGAATTTCCCATGACGAAAGAACGTCAGCCACAAATCTTTAGTCTGAGGAGGAAACGCAGGCTGAAACGGATAGTATATGCCAACTCCAAATTCACATTCGTCGAAAGTAGATATTGAACAAACATCGCGGAGGCTGCAAGACATTACTACTCACCACTGAGGCAGCCAATATAAACCTCCTATCCACCACGCAAAACATACCATCACTTAGATATCGGGCCAAAACCTACTCCCAATGTTCCAAATGCAATGGTCCAGAGCCTCCTATTGACTTAGGCCTAAACATCTGCCGGTGCTTTTTAATTTGCTTGAACTGAACGCCGACATTGTATTTGCCTTCCTAAACACCAACTGAAACTGCATGCTAAACATAAGAGAAAATTGAACTTGGAATTCTGTCTGCTTTCAGAAAATTATCTATGCCTCTACTCTTTCCACCAAACATATGACCTCATATTTTCCACAAAGTATGGCAACTACAACGATTTTCGAAGCACTCACTCCGTTCAAGTCATTCTGCAGCATGCCCGCTTCATCAATAAGATCTGGCCTTCCACCTATCATTGTGTATTTTCAAATGGAGCAACAACACCGTCAGTTTCTTTGAATGGGTCATTCATACATAATGTGAATAGCTGTGGTGCCAAACCTGACTCATTTGAACTCCACTAGTCACGGGCTGCCATACTGGAAGAGGCCTCTTTACCCAACTGTCTGCCTTCTGCCAGTCAGCCAAGCCTCAATCCATGGCCTCTTATTTATCAGTTTGCCATTCTGCACCTTGACATATGTCTATGGAAATTCAAGCCGGTCACCTCCACAGGCTTGACTTCGTCTCACTTGCTCATTATCTGCTGAAAGCATTCTAATACATTTGTCAAATGTGATTTCTCCTTGACAAACTATGCTGGTGCTTCACGTACTCTGTAATACCATCCTTCCAATGACCTTCGATACTCTGTTTAACATTGTATTTGCCTTTTTTGGTTGTTATCGAGAATATTAAAACTTTGCTTTGAGATCTGAATGTGAAGAACAAAGTTCAATCGGTGTTGAGATATGTAAACTCTCTGCTGTCTCAGTAGGGTCGATGAGTGAGGGAATTCCATCCCTCAGTGGGATCCCTCTACACTATCAGCATGGTCGATGAGTGACCTAACTGTTTTTCGCACATGAAGCAGGTAAATGCTTGCTGACAACTGCAAAACATGGTGTGCTGAGAGTTGAGATGATTGTTTGAATCTATTCCTGGAATAAATTCACTTGAAACGTCTCTCACAATTCGAAAATATCGATGGGACATCAGTTGTACAGAGAGTAGAGAGCACATCCCACAGACTACATGTTTGAAAGGTCTCTCCTCAATGTGAAGACGTTCATGATATACTGTCCCCAGGAACGTTTATACTGATTAATGTCTATCCTCGGTGTGAACATGGTGATGACACGTTAGTATTCAGGAAAGAGTGCAGCACTTCCCGCAGTCATGGCATTTAGAAAGACCTGTTAATACTGTGTTGAAAGGTGATGAGCCACCCGGTCGCTCGGACGTTACAACACGTCCCACAGATTTGGAACTGGAGATTTCTCTCCTCCGGGTGAGCACGTGGATTACACGTCAGGTCTCTTTGATTCTTAATGGACTCTTATTTATGTGAGCATATTTCTCAAAGATGAAGCACATAGAGGGTTGATAACATTTTCCAAAGTCCTGAGAGATAAAAGGTTCCTAATTAGAATGAGCGAGGTGTTCGGTTCTCCAAATGCTGGATGTTTTAAAGCATTTCCCACAGTTCAGGCATTGAAATAGCTTCTCATCATTTTGAACGAGTAGGTGTCGCAGCAGGTCAGAGACAGAGTGAAATCCCTTCCCACACTCTGAGCAGGTGAATGGCTTGTTCCTGGTATCATTGCGTCCACGGGAATTCAGCTCAGACAGGGAGTGGATCCCCACGTTTCCCCAGTCTTTCCTCAGTATGATTGCAATTGAGCTTTGTAAGGTCTGATGACAGGTGGAAGCCTCGTCCACACACCAATAAGTTAACGATTTATCTCACACTGTAACCAGGGCTTTTTCATTTCATGTTCAAAATCTGATCAAGTTGTATTCGGGATAAATAGTGCGGCTTCATCAGATTATGGTGGAGAGGTTGGTTTGTAAATCTTACCCTTCTAAAATCCTGCGAAACTGATGTTATCCAAAAATGAGAGTATGAAACCGTCTTTCACAGACTCTGGATTTTGTCTGAAGATAAGGTCTGAAGGTAAGGGTTTTTCAACGCGAAGAATTGGAAGAGAATTTTGTCAGAATCTTTCATGCACACAGCCTCCACTACAGAGATCAGCGGGTCAGCAGGTGGATATGAACACGATCACCTCCCTGTTCCCTCCAGGTCAAACACTGTCTTGAATTGTCTGCCATCCAGTCCTGATGGAGCAGACATTACTTACAATTGAATCATTGCAAAACTGAGGCATCTGACTTCAGTCCCGAACTCAAAATCCACTGTCTCGCCACTGACTTAGAAGTGTGATATTGGAAGAACACAGCAGTGCAGGCAGCATCCAATCAGCAAGACAATCGACGTTTCGGGCACCATCAGGAAAGAGGCTTGTGAAGCGAGGTGGTAGAGAAATAAATGGGAGCGTGTGTGGCTGGGACAAAGTAACTGAGAGTGTGATAGGAGGATGGAGGTGAGGGTAATGATTATAGGTCGCAGCGCAGGGTGGAGCAGATAGGTGGGAAGGAAGATGGACAGACAGGACAGTTCATGAGAGCGGCAGAAGCCCTCGACCTGAATGAACTTGGCTGTGTGGGAGGGAGAGTTGACATGTTCCGCCAGCGGCCAGTGGTGTTGTTTGGTGCGGGTTTCTCAGAGAAGTTTTCCGAAGTGGTCTATAATTAGGCATCCGATCTCCTCAGTATCGAGGAGACTGCACAGGGAACAATGACATGCGTGGAAATGCAGGTGAAACTCTGATGGACATGGAAGGGTCCTTTGGGGCCTTGGACAGAGTTGAGGGCGGAGGTGAGGATGGATGTTTTGCAAATCCCATGTTGGAATGAGAAGTTTGCTGGGAGCGGATGGGAGGGTGGTTGGTGGGAGCGTGCACCACCAGGAAGTCGAAGAGGGAATGATATTTACAGAAAGTGGGTAGGGGTGGGGAGGGAAACACATCTTAGTTGGTGGGTTTTATTTGCAGCTGACGGAAATGCCGGAGGATGACATGATGTCTACAGAGGGTGCTGGATTTTAAAGTGTTGTAGAAGGGAGTTCTGTCCTCGTCTCAGTTGGAGGGATGAGTTTGGGAGCAGAGTTGACGGAAGTGGATGAGATGAGCTGGAAGGCATAATCGACCAAGTCCTAGGAGAAAATGCCTCGCCACTGATTCAATCTCCTCCATGGTAATTGTCTGAGTCTGAACAGACACGCCATAACCATGGTGACATACTTCAATTTCTTATGTGTTTTTAACCACATATCCACAACATCACCATGTCAGCCGACTTGCACTTCATTAACATCATTAACTCTTCCACGTCTCTGCTCTTCTGCAGCTCAAACTCTAATCCGTTCGTTTGGAAGTCACGGTCATAATATACTTCCATCCGTCTTTTCAAATTCCCTCCCTGTTGTTGTGCTCGTGATGCAAGGAATAGGGAGAGAGTGGAGTTGCACACGTGGCTACGGGGATGGTGCAGGAGGGAGGGGTTTGGATTATTGGATAATTAGGGATCCTTCTGGGCTGGGTGGGACCTGTAAAGGCAGAACGGTCTTCATCTGAACCAGAGGGGTACCAATATCCTGGGGGGCAATTCGCTAAGGTGTGTTTAAACTAATCCAGCAGAGGGATGGGAACCAAAGTTGTAGTTCAAGTATTGAAAATTTTGAGAGTAGGGAGATCGAAAACAAGTCTTAGGGTCGCAAGATTGCACCGGTGAGCAAGTCGTTGGTTTGGCGTATGTCTACTTCAATGCCAAGAGCATCTGGAGTAAGGTCGATGACCTTACAGGATTGGTTGGTACCTGGGAATTTGGTGTTGCGGCAATTTCGTAGACATGAATAGAACAGGGACATGAATGGTTGCTGCAGATTCCAGGATTTAGATGTTTCAGTAAGAACAAGGAAGAAGGTAAAAGAGGGGGGCCTGTGGCAGTGTTGGTCAAAGACAGTATTACAGTTGCAGAAAAGATGTTTGGGGACTCGTCAAAAAACGTAATATGGGCTGAAGTTAGAAATGAGATGTCACCCTGTTGGTAGTTTTCTATAGGCCCCCGAATAGTTCCAGAGGTGTAGAAGAAAGGATAGCAAAGATGATTCTCGATAGCAGTGAGAATGACAGGGTAGTTGTTAAGGGGGATTTGACATGGAAATGGATAGGTGTATACTACTCGGCAAGAGTTACAGCTGGGGGAAAGGCAATTATGATGCGATTAGGCCAGACTTCGGAAGCACTGGATGGAGAAGGAGACTGCAGTGGATAGGCACATTAGAAATGTGGAGCTTATTCAAGGAAACGCTACTGTGTTTCCGAGATAACTATGTACCTGTCAGGCAGAGTGAAAGCTGTCCAGAGCAGGAGCCGAAGGAAGTAGATTGTCTGGTCAAGAGGAAGAAGAAGGCTCATGTTAGGATAAGAGGCGAAAGCTCAGTTAGGGTGCTTGAGGGTTACAAGGTAGCCAGGAAAGACCGAAAGAGATATTTCAGATGAGTCAGGAGGAGACATGAGAAGTTTTTGGGGGATAGGGTCAGGGTAAACACTGAGGCTTTCTATTGGTATTTAAGGAATAAATGAATGACGAAATTAAGATGTTGGCCAATCAGCAATAGCAGTGGAAGGTTGTGTGTGGAGTCAGAGGAGATGGGGGAAGCACTAAATGAATACTTTTCAACAGTATTCAGTCTAGAAAACGACAATGATGTCGAGGAGATTACTGAGATACAGGCTACTACACTAGGTGGGATTGAGGTTCAAAAGGAGGAGGTATTAGAAATCCTGCAGAGTGTGAAAATAGATAGGCCCCCTGGGCTGGATGTGCTTTTTCCTAGGATTTTCTGGGAAGCCGGGGGGATATTGTCGAGCGTTTGGAATTGAACTTTAAATCGTCATTGTCTACAGGGATAGTGCCATGAGTCCTGAGGATAGCAAATATGGTTCCCATGTTCAAGAAGGGGAGTAGGGATAATCCTGTTAATTGTAGGTCAGTTAGCCTCACTTCAGTTGTTGGTAAATTGTTGGAAAAGGTCATAAGAGATAGGATTTATAACCGTCTGGAAAGGAATAATTTGTTCAGAGATAGTCAGCATGGTTTTGTGAAGGGTAGTTCGTGCCTCACAAACCTAACTGATTTCTTTGAGAAGGTGACCAAGCAGGTCGATTAGAGTAAACAGGTTGATGTTGTGTATATGGATTTCAGCAAGGCGTTCGATAAGGTTCCCCACAGTAGGCTATTGCATAAAATGCGGAGGAGTGGGATTTTGGGAGATGTAGCAGTTTTTATCAGTTATTGGCTTGCTGAAAGAAGACAGAGGGTGGTGGTTGATGGAAAATGTTCATCCTGAAGTCCAGTTGCCAGTGGGAAACCGCCAGGGTCGGCGTTGGGTCCACTGCTGTTCGTTATATTTTATAAGCGACCTGATTGAGGGCGTAGAAGGGTGGGTTATTAAGTTTCAGACGACACTAAGGTCGGTGGAGTTGTGGATAGTGATGAAGGATGTGGTAGTTTACAAAGAGACATAGATAAGCTACCGAGCTGGGCTGAGAGGTGGCAAATGGAGTTTAATGGGGACAAGTGAGAGGTGATTCCTTTTGATCGGAACAACTGGAATGCAAAGTATTGTGCTAATGGTAAGTTTCTTGGTAGTGTAGGTGAGCAGAGTGATCTCAGTGTTCTCGTAGAGAGATCCTTGAAGTTTGCCATCCAGGTTGACAAGTTTGTTAAGAAGACATACAGTGTTTTAGCTTTTATTACTTGAGGGATCGAGTTCTGGAACCATGATGTTATGCTACAGCTGGACAAAATTCTAATGCGGCCGCATTTGGACTATTGTATACAGTTCTGGTCACAACATTATAAGAAGGATGATGAAGCTTTGGAAAAGTTGCAGAGGAGATTTACTCGTATGTTGCATGGTATGAAGAGAAGGTCTTACGAGGAAAGGGTGAGGGACGTGTGGTTGTTTTCATCAGAGAGAAGAAAGTTGAGAGGTGACTTAATAGAGACATATCATATAATCAGAGGATTTAGATAGGGTGGACAGAGAGAGCCTTCTTCCAAGAATGGCGATGGCGAGCACGAGGGGGCATAGAATTAAATTGAGGGGGGATAGATATAGGACAGATGTCAGAGGTAGTTTCTTTACTCAGAGAGTAGTAAGGGTATGGAATGTTTAACCTGCAACGGTAATAGATACGCCAACTGTAAGTACATTTAAGTTCTCATTGGACCAACATATGGACGTACATGGAATAGTGTAGGTTAGATGGACTACAGATTGGGATGACAGGTTGGCGAATCATCGAACGTCGAAGGGACTGTACAGTGCTGTAATGTTCTATTTTCTATGTTCTATGATCGAACTCCCACTGCTTCTATTCAAAGGTGTACTTGCGTTCTGTTCACAGTTTCATTGTTCATTATCTGAAAGGCATTTTTACGAACGCCTATTTTCCCAAACGTGCACTGCGGCTTTCGCAGCTTTATCTTTCCACAAGGGCTCCCACATGGTGGAAGGGAAGGAGTTGCAGGATATTTACCCAATGATGTAATTCTGAGTTCTTCCAATACCTCTCCCGCATGTGGAAGTACTCACAACAAGGGTTGCTCACCCATCACCGGGCGGCAAAATTTCAAATTTTTCATCATTTTCTGCAAATCTCTTGACTGTCTTCCCTCTAACAATCACTGTCATATCCTTAGGCCCACTCAAGAGCAAATAGAGCTGGTCAATGGTATGCCAACCCAGCCAGCGGCCACGACACCCAATATTATGTTTTAAAGTGCACTCTCAGATATTCTGCATTCCCTCGAATTGCAAGCTCCGGAGCATGTTCGATTTGAACTGTTTCACGTTTGGTGCCTAACAGTCACCTGCCAACGCCATAAATTATGCATTCCCGTGGCAACGTAAATCGCACCAGGCAAAAGGAAAGGAATTACTCACCAAGTGATTGAGAAAAACTGCAATACATGCTGAAATCAAGGGTAATGAGCTGGTATCAATACTACTTCGTGCCTTTTATATAAAAGAAGGTTCAAAGCTTTTACTTTGTGTGAGATTAAACAAATGTTGATCCCTGTCACCTTATGAGATATTGGGAAGCTGACAAAGTGTTATATCAAGCAAGTGATCAAAGAAGTGGGTTTCAAGTCGTATTTTGTCTCACAAAACGAAACTTGTATCACAAAAGATGACCGAAGTTTTTCTGCTAAAGGTCATCATCTTTTGTCAGTCTCAAAACGCTTCATATGTTAGTGCTGCCATAGATCAGTGGTTCGAGCTCGGGGTTGTAACCTCGATTCACACTACAGCCTTGCTGAATTTTCTTGCAACTATTGCAGCAAGCATCCGAAGGTGCGTTCTCCGTGTTGTTAGGTATTAATTTTGAAGGAATATCTGGAAGTCATTTTATAGACAGAACATCCCCACTCCCCGCCCCAGACCCCATTTGTTACAGTTTGGAAGTCCACATACGTGTTTTTCCTTCGAGGAACGTGAGGATGACAAGCTTCTGATGCGAAGATTGCCTTCGTTTGGCAGAAAGAACAACGTTATTCATGAAAAGCAGAAAAGTAACGGTGAAACAATGGGGGACGAAAACGTACAGGGATACGGTTGAATGCTTCTGTTCCTTATGTAGAGACAGGAATCTGCTGGAATTCATTTAAACAGGCAGAAAGTTGGAAGACCACAGCTCACCAGGCTGCCTCAGATTTGGAGAAGTCAACATTTAGCAGGTACCAATTATTACCGATTGGGACAGTCCTTGAGGGTTAGACTCCCGCCTGTTTACTCCTCTGCTTATGGAAACAGAATCGGTTTTAAAGCGAGTCATGAAGAAAGAAGTGGCCAAACGGGTCAATTCCTTATTTTATGTAAGTTGGGCTCTCCTGAGGCCTTTGTCACTTTCAAAAGATGTGTCTGCATAGATCCCTCTATGGGTCAAAATGAGGCTCAGTTTTCCCGCAGTTCATGATCAAATTTGACGGTATCTGACTTCAGACTCATTCACTGGTTCATTGGAGATTAAAACTTTGCAAGGAAAGTTTCGTTCAGATGAATACTTCAGACGTCAAGCTGTGGGGCAATTAGTGGAAACTGGAAACGAGAATATTTGGATGTTTGATGACTGGCACTGACATAATGTATTATTCTGTGCTCTAAAAGCACGGTGTCACAAACACTCTTTTTTGGAAGGAATTTCTCATTGCAGGAAAAAAACCCTATTCTGTTAAGAGAAGATGCAATTGCACATGCCGTCCTTCTTGGTCGACTAGTGGTTACCATAAAGCGCTTTCACCGCTGTGGTTTGGGTTAATTTCTTGGTCACGGAATCTGGATAAATTGTTCCTGATAAGGGCAACAACACAAGTCAAACGTCTTTGACATTTCAAACGCGTCCGAATGTGCCTTGCATAATTGTGCAGGGCCGCAAGTTGGCTCACTGGTTATCACTGCTGCCTCACAGCGCCAGAGATATGATTTGCCGACAACTGGGTCGACTGTCAGTAAGTTGCCTTATTCAGGAGCAAATGAAGAGAAAATGGGTGAGGAATTGTTCTGTGAGGGTTAATCACAGGAGGATTGGTGTGCATTTGTTGTATCGTATAAGTAATTTCTGAACTGTAGGCATACCACGTTCCCTTATTGTGTTGCTTTAGCACATGTTCAGACAGGTGAGAAAAGTGAGGAAAAATAGTCACGACCCAATCAGTGATTGATTCATTGTGCAACAACCAACGGCTTCACTTTTGACTGAACTAGCTCCAATTTTCCCCACATTGGTAATGGTAGTACACAGCATTAGAGCGGCTTTTCATGTGTTGGTTTGGCCCCAGCATCCTTTTTCAACATGGACTATACTGGGACATAAAGAGATGATAAAAGACATGGATGGCGATGACTGGAATGAAAAGACGTCAGGAAGAATGGACAGCGTTTACTTGGAAACAGAAAAAATGGAAAGGAAGCCAACGATATAGTGGGGGATAATGCCATTTGATAAGACAAAGCGGGGTATCATGGGATGGTGGAAAAGACGAATAGATTATGTGGCGTGACACCAGGTAAAACTGAGTTGTGTCCGTATAGAAGATTTCTAGGCGATGTGAATTTGGTGAGAGTAAACAGGAGGGAAATTCCCTCATTCGAATGGATCTATATCTAGAGTAAAGAACTTGAAAACCAGCGATGAATGATAAAGAAAAGTTTGGAGCTCGCATTCTTTTTCTTTCTACAGCTATTGAATTCGAAAATGATTACTTTTTCTCAGGAAAAATTATTTAGAAGCTGATTCTAAAACATTTGTAAAGATACGTGCAGACACACAAGGAGCGAATTTCATCGGGACAGGGAGTCTGGGCGGCTAGAATGGGTACACGCTACGTGCACACTCTCTAATTGGTTAACGTTAATTGGAAAGAAGCCTCATAACACCTGCAACTGACCACGACTAAGTGTAGAATGAGCTGATTGTGAGGAAAGCGTTAGCAGCTTGTTCTACGTGAACTTCTATAAATTCTAAAAGAATTGAGCTGTTTGTGTTAGCTCAGCATTAAAGAGAAGCCAGTTAGCACAGTCTGCTGCATAACTGTTTTATGATATAAAGTGATGCCAACAGTGTGGGAATAATTCGCGCAATGTCTCAGCATACCTTCAGGATCCTGATCTCCCCATTCAGCTAATACTTTAGGAGATGTCGAGAATCAAAAAGAAACTACACTATCGTGAGTTGGAACTGACCTGCCGATGTGATGCACCTTTGTTCTTTCATCTGTTGCAGTAGAAAATTTGGCTGCAATCACAAAGAAGGGAGTGAGTTCATTTGATTCTCACTCATCTCCCCCAACCATATCTAGTGACAAGACACGAAAATAATTCATGCTTGAATTCTGTAATCTTCATAGCAGTACTTAAAAACAGCTTTGTCATTTCTATTCCAGTTTTTCTGATAACAGGCAAAATGTCCAATAAGATAAACCTAATAACTTTTGGATTGTTTTAATGGACTGTGCGAGTTTGTAGCACAATTAGTAATATGATACGAGCTAAACGTCCTTTCCAGAATTTAACACAGCGCAGGACCAGCGACATGACAAACGTCATCGACTTCAAAAATCACCTCTGTATCTCTCGTGAGTGATGGATATTCACTTAGGGAGTCTTTATGGCTGGTCTTAAGTAACTGAGGTATTTCCCAAGGACAGAACACTCCACAAAATCAGATATTTTTTTGAATAAATGCTGTTTTACTGAATGTTCTTTTGCAACTTTTAAATATATATGCATACACACAAAAATGCACGCCCACACACATTTATACATATATGTACATACACATATGTATATACATATAGCTCGCACATTCGACGGGAAGAACATTCGACGAGGAGGTTGAACAGTTCATCCACTTTACAAGGAGGTTGAACAGTTCATCCACTTTATATCCGAACGCCTTCGTGCTCCCACGAGGAGGTTAAACAGTTCATCCACTTTATATCGGCGCAGCCTCGTGCTCCCACGAGGAGGTTGAACAGTTCTTCCACTTTACCAACACCTTCCACCCCGATCTCAAATTCACCTGGACCGTCTCAGACTCCTCCCTCCCCTTCCTAGACCTTTCCATTTCTATCTCGGGTGACCGAATCGACACGGACATTTACTATAAACCGACCGACTCCCACCCTGCCCCCTGAAAAAACGCCATCCCATATTCCCAATTCCATCGTCTCCACCGCATCTGTTCCCAGGAGGACCAGTTCCACAACCATACAGTCCAGATGGCCTCCTTCTTCAAGGAGCGCAAATTCCAGCCAGACATCGTCGACGATGCCCTCCACCGCATCTCTTCCACTTCCCGCTACTCCGCCCTTGAGCACCGCCCCTCCAACCGCCACCAGGACAGAACCCCATGGTCCTCACTTACCACTCCACCAACCTCCATGTACAACGTTTCATTCGTCGTCATTTCCGCCACCTCCAAACGGACCACACCACCAGGTATATATTTCCCTCCACTCCCCTATCAGCGATCCGAAAAGACCACTCCCTCTGTGACTCCCTCGTCAGGTCCACAACCCACACCAACCCAACCTCCACTCCCGGCACCTTCCCCTGCAACCACAAGAAATGCAAAACTTGCGCCCACACCTCCCCCCTTACTTCCCTCCAAGGCCCCAAGGGACACTTCCATATCCACCCCAAATTCACCTGCACGTTCACACACATCATCTATTGCATCCGCTACACCCGATGTGGCCTCCTCTGTATTGGGGAGACAGGCCGCCTACTTGCGGAATGTTTCAGAGAACACCACTGGGACACCCGGACCAACCAACCCCACCACCCGTAACTCCCCCTCCCACTCCACCAAGGACATGCAGGTCCTTGAACTCCTCCATCGCCAGACCATGGCAACACGACGGTTGGAGGAAGAGCGCCTCATCTTCTGCCTGGGAACGCTCCAACCACAAGGGATGAACTCGGATTTCTCCAGTTTCCTCATTTCCCCTCCCCCACCTTGTCTCAGTCAAATTCCTCGAACTCAGCACCGCCTTCCTAACCTGCAATATTCTTCCTGAACTCTCTGCCCCCACCGCACTCCTACCTATCACCCTCACCTTGACCTCCCTCCACCAATCGCATTTTCAACGCCCCTCACCCAAGTCCCTCCTCCCTACCTTTTATCTTAGCCTGCTGGACACACCTTCCTGAAACGTCGATTCTCCTGTTCCTTGGATGTTGCCTGACCTACTGCGCTTTTCCAGCAACACATTTTCAGCTCTGACCTCCAGTATCTCCAGTCCTCACTTTCTCCTAACACATTCAAATGGCCGACCAACCAATTCCAAATATTCTGAATACACACACACACACACACACACACACACACACACGTGTGTGTGTGTGTGTGCGTGTGTGTGTGAATTCACAACATTAGAAATGGATGGTCGGCCATTTGAATGTTCTTCCTGTGGAATGTGAGATCTCAGAGTTTACTGTAATGTCCCTGACATTTGAATCTACGGGAATTGCACCCAACTCCATCTCCTTGGCAGCAGCTTTAGGGAACTGGAGCTGAACATTGGATCTTTGGGTAGTCTGAGGAGAATTGGGAGGAGTTATATGGAGGCAGTTGCACTTCAGGTACAAGAAACAGGTCGATGGTATTCAGTCGGGAGACGAAAAGGGAACAGGCAGCTAGTGCAGGCATCCACTTTGGCTGTGCCCATCTGTAACAAGCATACCGTAGTGTACGTTTGGGGGGATGTCCTACGAGGGGTAAGCCATGGTGTACAGATCTCTGGCACAGTGTTTGTCCCTGTGATCAGAAGGGTAGTGGAGAGGGGAGGAGAGCAATAGTTATTGGGGACTAAATGGTGAGGGGGACAGATTGCAGTTTATGTGGGTACAGGGCAGGATCATGATTGATGTGAAACCTCCACGTTACCAAGGTTTGTGATGTCTCTCAGCGTGTTTTCAGGACCCTTAAGGGGAGGGGGAGATGCCGAGGTCATGTTTCGCATATGCACTAACAAGTTATAATAAAATTGATGTGGATGTATGGAAGGAATTCAGGGATCCAGGGTGACATTTTAGAACGAGATCAAACAGAGTTGTTCTCTCTGATTGGTTACACATGCCACATGATAGTGAGGGAAAGAATAGGGAGAGAGCAGATGAACACGTGGTTGTAAAGATAGTGCAGATGATAGGGATTTGGATATCTGGATAGTTGGGGCTCATTCTGGAGTCGGTTGGACCTCTCCAAACAAGATGGTTTTCACCTGACCCGGAAGGGTACCAATATCCTGAGTGGATAATTTTCTAAAGCTCATCAGGAGGGTTTAAACGAATTCAGCAGCGGATTGCGAACCTGAATTTTAGCTGCGGTTTGCTGGAAGTTTTGAGTGGTTAGGACATAAACGGGATTTCGGGTTTGCGAGTGAATGTTGGCAAGGATGAAGATGGATTGAGGTGTGCCTACTTCACCGCTAGGAGCATCTGGGATAAAGCCGTTGTCATGGGTTGTTAACTGGGACTTCAATATTGTGACCATTTCAGAGACATGAATGGAGCACTGAAATGAATGGTTGTTCCTTGCACCTCAGTTTCGATTTTTCAGTAAGAACAGGGAAGTCGTTAAAGAGGGGGAGATGTGGCATTTTTAGTCAAAGACAGTGCTGTGGTAGCAGAAAGGATATTTGGTGAGGACCCGACTCAATCTGCTGAACTAGAATGGGCTGAGATTAAAATGAGGCAAGTAGAGGTCACCACCAAAATGTTCTAGAGATATGGTGGAAAAGATTGCAAAGATGATTCTGGATAGGAACGGAAGTAACAAGGTAGCTGTAGTGGTGAAGTTTAACTTTCCAAATATTGATTGGAAATGTTATTGTTTGAGGAGATCTGATTGGTCAGTCTTTGTCCAATGTGTGCAGGAGGGTTTCGTGACGCAGCATGTAGACAGGCCAACAAGAATCAAAAACATATTCGATTTGGTACTGCGTAATGAAGCAAGTCAACTGTTGGATTTGGAGATAATTGAGCACTTTGGTAATAGTGACCACAATTCGGTATGTTTATTTAGTGATGCATAGGAATATATATATATATCGCAGAGCATGAGCTACCGCTGGGAGAAAAGCCAGTTTGATGCGATCAGCATGAGTTAGGATGCATCAGATGGGAAAGTAAACGCATGGGGTTTTGCAAACCTGAAATATGGAGCTTGTTCAGGTAAGCTCTCATGCATGTCCTTGATAAGTGTAAGTGCGTCATGCAGGGAATATGAGGTTGAGACAGGGAGCCATTTTTACTCAAAAAGTTGAAATTCTTGTCAAGATGGAGAAGGCCGTGCATGTAAACATGTAATATGAAAGCTGACTTAGGGCACTTGAAAATTAAAAGCTAGCAAGGAAGGGCCAAAAGAGAGAGCTACTCAGAGCAAAGAGGGGACATTAAAAGTCTTTAGCTGGCAGGGTCATTTAAAAACCGGAAGCTTTATCTTGTCATTTCAAGAATAAAAGAATATCTAGGATATCATTGGGGCCTGCCAAGAACAGTAGGAGGACGTCGTCAACGGAGTCCGTGGATAGGAGAGCCTTTGAATGTTTATTTTTCATCATATCTCAAATGAAAAAGACAATGCTGTTGAAGAGAATTTTGAGATGCAATCTGTAAGAATAAACGAAATTTATATTCATAAAGACGAGTTGTTAGCAATTCTTGAAATCCTGAAAGTAGATTTGTCCCCTGGGCTTGATGGGATGTATCATAGGTTACTTTGGGAATCGTGGGAGGAGATTGCAGAACTTTTGACTACCAACTTTATTTCGTCAGTGTCTATGTTATTAGTGTGAGAAGACTCGAGTTCAGCAAATATTGTCCCCTTCTTCACGAAGAGTAGTAGGGAGAACGCTGGAAATTATGGAACAGTGAGCCGTATTTCCTTGAAGGTGAAGTTTTGGGAAAGGTTATGAGAGATATGATTTATGATCACCAAAGCAGAAAGAAGTTGATTCGCTACAGTCAACACGATTTTGCGAATATCAGGTTGTGGCTCACAAACTTTACTGAGCTTTTTGAAAAGGTCAAAAAACAAGTGGATGAGAGTAAAGTGGTTAACATCATGGATATGATTTTCACGAATGCACGGTCGGCTGTTGCAGAAAATACACAGATATGGGATTGAGGGTGATTTTGCGGTTTAGATCAGTAATTGGCTCGCTGAAAGAACACAGAGTGTGGTAGTTAATGGAAAATATTCATTCTGGGGTTCAGTTATTCATGGTGTACCACAAGGTTCCTGTTAGGGTCCACTGCTATTTGTCACCTTTATAAATAACGTGGGTTCGAGCATGGGATAATGGATGAGCAAATTCGCAGAACACACTAAGTCGATGGAGTTGTCAACAGTGCCGAAGTCTGGTTACAGACAGACATGAATAATCTGCAGATCGGGACTCAGGGGTGGCATATGGAGGTTATTGTGGAAAAGTGTGATGTGATTTACTTTGGAATGAACAACAAGAATAAAATGTTCTGGGCTAATTGTAATATTCTTGGAAGTTTAGATGAGCAGAGCGATCTCGGCGTCTACGTATATAAAACTCTGAAAGTTAACACACACGTTAATGGGTTTGTTTGCAATGAGCACAGTGTGTTCGGTTTTATTGCCAGAGGGATTGAGTTTCAGGGCCAAACGATTCCTTTGCAGCTCCAGAAATTTGTCTGGTATGGCCAATCTTGTCGAGTTCTGGTCGCCACATTATAGGACGGATGTGAAAGCATTGGAAAGGTTGTACACGAGATTTCCTCGGATGTTGCCTTCATTGAAGGGAAGGTCTTACGAGGAAAGGCTGAGGGACTTGAGGCTGTTTTTGATAGAGATAAGAAGGTTGAGAAGTGAATTAATAGAGACATAAAAGATTATCAGAGTTTGCCTTAAGGTGGACAGCGAAGGCGTTTTCTTCAAATGGTGATGGTTGGCACAAGGGCACATCGATGTAAGTTGAGGGTGATAGATGCCGAGGTAGCTGCCTTTCTCAGAGAGTAGTAAGAGTGCAGAACGCCTTTTCTTCAACAGTCGTAGACTCACCAACCTTCAAGGCAATTAAATGATCATTTGTTAAACTTCCGGTTTTTCATGTAAAAATGCTGGTCAGATGGAATTCAGATTGGTCTTACAGGTCGGTGCAAAATTAGTGCCAAATGCACTTTATTGCAATGTAATATTCCGGGTTTAAACTGTTCTTCAGCTTGAAGTTGCAATCATCTCTGGTCAGTATAAGTAAAACAAAGACCTGGCGAGAATCCAATGCACAACTTTGGCAGTTCATGTGCTGCCATTCTGTCATGCAAGTACAGCAAGCTAACTAATTGCACCACTGCATCTGCAGTCTAATGGTGGCGAACGTCTCCTGATCTTACCACTGGGCCCCTCAACCGAATTACTTTTTTTCTGTGTATCTGAAATGAAACGCAGTGCAGAGGTGGTTATACTGATAATGGATCATAGATTGTGAAGCATCAGCTTCAGGAAAATGGTATAGATAAATGTGGTGAAAATCGGTTTTATTGAATACTGCATACATTTACCATGGCTTCCTGCGTTGGTCACAGGCAATGTTTTCCTTCTATAGGCTTCAATTCGTCAGAAAATTCGATGCACTGATATTTCACCAACTTCGTTTGGCATGTTCATCTGAGACATCGACCCACACTGCATACAACATCAACAATGTTCAGCATACTATGTGCACGAGAATGTGGCATGGTTTTTATGCACAGTGAGGATTGAATAATGTTCTGCAAGGGCAAATTAAATTCAGTTTAATTCGTAAAGTCGCAAGAATCCAGAGTAAGATTCAAAATGTCAGAAATTCACGTTCATTACCTTGGCCAGAATTCCAGCCCAGCAAAGGGGAAATCTGCCCCTGAATCCCCAGAATCCAATTGTTTGCTCCATGTGTCCACTTGGAAACCTATGTGAAGGAACATTAAGCCTGAAGGAGAACTTGTGAGAATCCTCCGCTGTCTGATCTAAAGCTGAAACAAGAGCTGTCGATTCCAGCCGGGAGGGAAGCAAAGTGGAGATGAGACCAAAATATTATTTGGCGTTTACTTCATATTGTCCTCAATGTGATTATTTAAAAATCTTGGCCAGAAATAGCACAGACACAAAGGAGCAGAAGGAGGCCATTCTTAACACCGATCCTGTCCTGCCACGTAATTTGATATCATCATGGCTCACACAACAATTGTATGTCTTTTTCCAGCCCATCCACAACGTCGTACTGGCTAACAGGCATTTATCGATCTCTACCATAAATAGACATCGATAATGTACATCTGTGGGAGGAAAGTGTTCCGTTTCGAGACAGTTCGGTTTATGCACGAATATTACCGGTTTTGCAGATGAGCAGCCGAGTCTGGTCTGACCACTTTGCAAAACATAAATTAAAACACGACCCTGATGGGATTCGAACCCACAACCTTTGAATCGCAACCTGAATAGAGATGTAGAAGTCCAACGCGCTTTCCATTGCGCCACAGAGCCGCGCCTTATGTTGCCGTTAAGCCCACAAGTTTGCCTTTGATGCATTGCATTCAGGACACCAATCTCGCGCCTGTCTGTCCTCGTCACACTTTCTGGTACCTGGTCCTTATCCACTAGTGCTCTGGCTCATCAAGTGTTCAGCTACAGACTGCTGAAACGTTCTCATGACACTTACCTTTACCACATGTTCAGATAATAATTTCCAGATAATCAATACTCTACAGGTGAAAGTATTATTCCCAAATCTCCTCCTTGTCTCCTGTCTTTCATTTATGTTACTCTGTTCCTTCCCAATACAGGCTTATCCCTGTCACACATATCTATCCTCTTCATAAAATGAGCACGTTAATCGGATTCTTATTCAGCCTTCTCTGCGCTTAGAGTTACATCCCCAACCTAGCTCGCGTACCTTCACAATGGGAGTGGTCAAATCCTTGCCATTCTTTTCATCTCCTGTGAAATTCTCCTCCTGCATTCAGACGCTTCCAGTATCTGGCGATTACAAGAGAAAAACAAAGTTCTCAGAAGAAAAACCAAAAGGTCCGAACAAAATCAGCAGCTCTTGTCTATCTCTGCTGAGGAAGGAAAGTTAACGCTTCGAGTCCAATGATCCGTCTTCAGAACTAATGGGAAGGGAGGGTGGGTGAAGTATGTGTAAGACGGCAGACGGTTTCTAAAATTATTGAACTTGATGTTGGGTCCAAAAGTTTTCATGGTCTGTCGGTAGAAAATTAGTTGCGTATCTTACAGCTTATGTTGTGTCTTGAAGGAGCACTGCAGCAGACCAGAGACTGAAATGATGGCTTGGGAACACAGCGTCTAGATTTGAGTGGTGCTGGAAAAGCACAACAGTTCAGGCAGCACCCGAGGAGCAGTGAAATCGACGTTTCGGGAAACAGCCTTTCATCAGGAATATAAGCAGAGAGCCTGAGGGGTGGGAACATAGTGTAATGTTGAAGTTACAGGAACTGGAACATCGGGATGGTATTTGTTGATTCTGGACAGAACGTAAGTGATCTCAGCTTTGTCACCGACTTAATGTTCCTCTCTCCATTGGAGAGAGATCACATTCTGAGCAGGAAATACAGTTGCCTCGATTAGCTGAAGTGCAGAGAAATCTCTGGACCATGCGACCGGGAGCTTCCAGAGTGAGGAGAAATATCTGAAACCAGCAGGAAACGTAACTGACAACAACAAACGTCACAATGCAGTACAGGCACTTCGGCCCTCGCTGTTACTGCAACCTGTAAAATAATTTAATGCCCATTGTAATGGTAAATTAACATTTATTTTAAATCCAATAAAAGCACAGGGAAACAAATAAGTAATTATTTGAATTTGCAGAGGCATGTGTTGCAGACAGACAAAAAAAAATGTAAAGTTAAACCGAAATAATAGCAGACATACAAGGCCAGTAAACTACCATACCAGGGACAAACAGTCAAGGAATGAGAAAAAAAATCCTTTTGATGTGGAAGACACCTTTCCTCACGTACCATTGGCGAAGGCATCCAGCGAGAGGTGGCAGGATTTGAGACGATGCATACTGCAGGCACAAAAAACGAAAGATTGTGTTTTCAGCGACGACGTGAGTACCTGATTCAATACACACATAAGGACAGATATGAAGAAACTAAATTGGCTAACTCAGGCAGATAGAGCAGTCCAGGTAACCCCCGCCAAAAGGGTAGCCTGGCGATTAGTTATGGTAGATGTTTCGGACCCAAGATTAAGAAGGGTCACTACTGAGTGCAGGGCAAAAGGCAAACGTGATGTGGGGTTCATAGGAAGCTGTGAATCCATAAGGATAGCCCGGAAATCTGAGTATCGCCCATGCAGAGCACGAGACCCGTTAAAACACGAGACTGCCAAAGGATACTACTTTGCATCCCTCCTGAAAGCTTGAGTGATAATCCCCTGTGGATAATCACCGGTGAGAGCCCCCATTTTTCTGGTCAAAAAGGCAAACATTCCAGGTGAATCGGGGAAACGGAGCTTTGTTCAAGACCAGCAGGTAGTCAATTATGCTGTTGTTCCGCCCGCCCCAAATGTTCCTAATCCTTGTACTATTTCAGTTCGAATTCCACCTGACAGTAAATGGTTTTCTGCCACGGAATTATCAAATATCTTCTTTAGTGTACCGGTACACCCAGAAAGTCAATTCTGGTTCACTTTTCCACTCAAGGGAAAATCATATACACTCAAGCGACTTTGTCAAGGTGACTGTAAGTCCCCCATCATAATTAATGAGGCTCGATGCTGGAGTCGGGAGATTTGTGTTTTAACCACGGGGTCAGCGCTTCTGTAGTATGTAGACGAATGCTTAATAGCAGCACCAACAGAGGAACAATGTGAGAAAGATACGCTTGTGTCGCTCTGCCATCTCGCCGTGAATGGGCACAAATCTTGTGTCGCAAATCTACAATTTGTGCAACAACAGGTGAAGTTCTTTGGTCATTTCTTGTCTGAATCAGGGAAGTGCATTGGTCAAGACAAAGTTCAAGCAATTTGCAAATTCCAAAGCCTCACACGAAGTAACAAGTGCTATTCTTTTTGGTCTTGCACTCCTACTGTCGATTTTTTATCCCACATTACACAACCCTTGAGGCGCCTCTAAATGAAATTTCCAATGGCTTAGAGTTTCAGAACCAGAGATCGTTGCAGCTGAACATGCGCTCCAAAATCACACCTACACTGGGGGTCAGAATCAAAACAAGCCTTTTGTACAAACGGTAGATGCATGACATCTGATCGGATGCAGGAGAATGTAGGAAAATTGAGGCAGGTAGCTTACATTTTGGCTAAACCTAGACCCCGTAGCGGCAGGATTGCCTATATGCCTGCAAGCCGTGTTTGCAGCTTCAAAAGTTTGTTGTAGCGTCCAGGGACACAGTCGGCTTTGGAGAATTAAGCCTCCTGGTCCCACATGGATCCTTACTATTTTTCGAGCAAAACACAGCACACATGTCTGCAGCACGTTGGCTCAGAAACAATACTGTACTATTGGAGATGCCTAACATTACAATAACGAGATGTAACGTCCGTAATGCTGCTAGCCTTCTCGCCACAACAGGAGACAGAGACCCACATGACTGTGTCGCTGTAACTCACCAAGACCAGGCGTGCAGGCTTCACAAACACAGTATCAGGATATTGCGTTTTTTTGTGAATGGGTCCGCATTCAGGGGCAAACGGATAGGCCACAATGGTGTTTGGTATGCTGTAGTAAATAGCCACGAGGTAGTCAAAGCGGAATCACTCACTTGTCATCTGTCAGCTCAAGCAACAAAGCTGATTGCCTTGACTGAGGCATGTCAATTGACTGAGTGAATGATAGAGAATATTTACACAGACTGCAGGTATGCATTCGGGGTTGTACATAATTGTGGAACTCTGTGGAAACACAGGGGGTTCTTGACCTCCACTGGAAAGCCCAAAATACACCGTGGTCTGACTTCTGACCTCCTGGAAGCGGTCCTACCGCCTAAATCATTCGTTGTCTGTAAATGTGAAGCCCACACGAAAAAGTACGATTCCCTTTCTCAAGGCAATGCGAATGCAAACTCTTCGGGAAGGACAGCAGCCCAGCAGCCGCCAAGTGATCAGTTGACATGTGTATGTCAATTATTTGTAATCTAAAGCAGACTTATGGGAGGTCGAGTCGCAGCCCACGCCGAAGGACAAGCGTGAATGGACAATGGCAGGGTGCAGAATGAGGGAATGGGTGTGGTGTGGCCCCATTGGTAAACCCTGTCAACGCGAATATTATTCCCATTCCGTGCCAATTAATACACAGTGAGGACCATGTGTCAAAAGGGGGGGGGGGGGGGGAGTGTAGCGATCTTGATATTTAATTCGGTTTCCGTGGTCGAATCTGTAAGTCCTCCTCGGACATTGTGCAAAATAATTTTCCAAAGGTCATCTTAGTCAGTCCGGGACTGAGATTCAGAAAAGAACAAATGTTTCTTTTTTTTGGAGCTGGCTGTGTTTACATTCTCCCCACCTCAAGTTTATAAGGACTTATAAACTTCATTTCTGTCAGTCCAGGTGAGACACTTTGTGATGCGGGTACTTTCATTGGCAAAGAAAATACATTTATCCCCATGAAGCTTCCATTCATCCTCTGTCTGCCCATTCATTCAATTTGATCACTGCTGTTCTGATAAATTTCACCTCTGCTGTCCTGTTGTTCTTCCATAATTCGAGGGAACGTCGAACAGAAACCCAAAATCATATTAATGTTCGGTTGTTCATGTTACATCAATGACCAGACCAGAACAAGCTAGCAGGAATTTCAATAACAGAAAAATATTTTAAAAATTCCTTCCCGAAAATCAACCGACTGCAAAGTCAGAATATGAGAAATGTCAGAGTGCACTGAGATTTAGCCAATTTCACAACGCTCGGACACACCTAGCCGAGTTCAGTCTTTGCGAAATGTTTATTTATAATTGTGACAATTCCCTGGGGCAGATCCTCCCTCAATCCACAAAAATGTATGCTGTCAAAAACTATTTCAGTTCAGATTAAAATGGCTCAAGATACTCTCCATCAATCCGAGGTTACTGCGCCATGTCAATTGAAGTGTATTCAGATAAGGTTAGAACTCCCAGCCTTTTCTCCCACAGCTCTCTATTCCAGTTGCTCCAGCCTCGTTTGGAGCTCCCATCCTGGGCTTTTCACGCACATCTCTGCCTTCATAGAAGAATTGCATGCTCACGGACTTGGTCACTGGCAGAAAGAGTAAAGATTCTCGCATTCATTCCGCTCTCAAATTCCGATCGGATCTTCACCACTGCGTCGCCAAATTTCTGTTATTCCAGACCTGGAAGCCAGTGTGATTGAAGTGTGTAACCGTAGTTACAACCTTCGTAATGATGAGAAACTTCGTTGTTATTTAAACCAACATTTCACCAATTTGTTTGCTAAGCCTGTAAAATTCATCTTTTCTCGAAATCTATCGAAATCAGTCTTCGACATTCTCAATGATGGACTTTCCACTGCCACTGAGGACATCGAAGATGACGATACAACCCAATCTCAGTAGGTTATCCTTTGTGCATGTGGTGCTGTTCCTCGCCAATCTCAGTCATTGCATTTATTGCATTTACTGTTGGTTATTTTTTCATGTGATTGTATAGTGGCTCATCCTCTGCATTGTGGCCGAAGCAACCTGCATTCAAATCCGAGTATCAGCAATGCGCATTTGTTCCATGTTACTCCACATAACACTTGCAAAACAAACGCAGAAAGGAAGAAATCAATTTTTAAGGGTAAAATGCTCTCGAAGGTGATGATTTTCTTGCTTCAAACTTTATCTGTACATAATCTCAGAGAAGTTTCTCCCTTTCCCAATCACCATTCTTCCATTCTATCCTTCCTCACATGCCACTGGGGCTTTGCACAAAGTAACATTCACTTTCACATTGACACCGTTAAGTAAGTGCTGCAGCTGTCACTCTTCTTATGTGAACTTGCACCAATACCACCATGAGGAGCTTTAAGCCACTTAATGCAATCAGATAATGTGGTTGGGTTATTAATCCTCATGTAAAGTGTTTGATTTGCATGGACCAGATATTATTGGAGCACTGGATTCATGAAAAGGACGCAGAACAATATCGAGGAAAAGAGACTTTATTGGAAAAGACCAATGTTTGAGAATTCCCCACATTTATTTCCAGTCTTTATTCGTCTCTCGCTAGAGTGTTATGTATAATTCTGCAATTCACATAAAATAAGCGACATGAGAACTGTGGAAATGGTGCAGAAGTGATTTGCCAATATATTGTCTGGACTGAAGAAATTCAGCTATGAAAGAGTTTCGACAGACTGGCTTTGCTTTTGTGAGAGCAGGAGAGATTGAGCGGAGACAGTATTGAGATGTAGGAAATAATAAGGGGCACGGTGGCACAGTGGTTAGCACTGCTGCCTCACAGCGCCTGAGACCCGGGTTCAATTCCCGACTCAGGCGACTGACTGTGTGGAGTTTGCACATTCTCCCCGTGTCTGCGTGGGTTTCCTCCGGGTGCTCCGGTTTCCTCCCACAGTACAAAGATGTGCAGGGTCAGGTGAATTGGCCATGGGAAATTGCCCGTAGTGTTAGGTAAGGGGTATGTAGGGGTAGGGGTAGGGGTATGGGTGGGTTTCGCTTCGGCGGGTCGGAGTGGACTTGTTGGGCCGAAGGGCCTGTTTCCACACTGTAATGTAATCTAATCTAATGGATTGGGTACACTTAACGAAATATTTCTCGATGATGGATGGATCAATCAATCATAGATTTAAGATAAGAGTCATAAACGTTCGAGTAGCTCTACATAAAAAAATCTTTATCAGCTTGCGAGTCATTGGAATCCAGACATCATTGTCCCTATGAGTCAGAGCGGCAGAAATTCTAATAATCTTCAGAGATACTTAACTGTGAATTTGTAATGCTTAAGGCATACAACGGTAAATGATGGAAAATGGGATGAGGATAATCAAGCAGGTTGTTATTGACAAGGGGATGCACAAGTAGCTTGCAGCCTCAGTTAGTTCTGACATCCACCTTGTGGCGTTTCGTAACCTCAGTTATCACGTTGGATGCCAGTTTTCATTTTCCCGCTGGGGCAGCTCTGACTGTTTCAGAGTTTCAAGGTTTGTGTAAAAATCTGTTGTTCAGGTGAAGGATGCAGATGGTGTGGGGAAGTTCGATGGATTTGGGAAGTTGGTTTGCGGACCTTTCCTCCCCTTTCTCGGTGATATCTTCAAGGCAGATTAAACTCATGTGAAGCTCTGCTGTCCTGCAGCGTTTCGAATTGATTTGATTTATTTCCCACTGCATTCAATTGTTGTTTCTTGTCGTTAATTTGCATGTCCCAATATATTGAGTCCAGATCAACTTGTTTTTTAATGGAGTCATTGGACGAGTCTCGTCATTCCAGACATTCTCTGGCTTCACTCTGTTTAGCTGGCCCCAATGTATTTGTGTTGTCACAGTCGAATTTGTTGTCCTCGTCATCGCTGTGCATTGCTACTTGGAACAGCTGGTTGTGTTGTTTAGTGGATCTTCCAGAAATATTTTGCAACAATAGATATTCCCGCAGATTCTTGTCAAAACCAACGCCAGGAGGACATGCCATTACCCAACAAACCAAGCTCTCTAAATGATACGTAAAAGTATGTCTCAGCATGTACAGCCAGACTCCTCTGACCACTCAGAGTTATGAGACAGCATAAAGCGAAAGACATATTTGAAACAATTCACCAAAAAATGTACCAAATACCCATCATAGGCAAGACAAATTTGAAAAAAAAAGTATTGCATGTCGTGACTGCAGGAAACATTATACAGGACAGACAACTCACGATACGCATTCTTGAAGATCAACTTGACATGAAACGGCCAGGTGTCCGCAGTAAGTTGATTCATGACACTGAGTGTCGCTGATTCCGTGGCTGGAATCTCGCAATGTGTGACAGTCTGCAGCAATGGAGAATGTGTTCCTGGAAAAGTACAGCAGGTTATGCAACATCCAAGAAGCAGGAGAATGGATGTTTCTTACATGAATACTTCATTAGACATTCGGCCAAAACGTCGATTCTGCTACTCCTCAGATGCTGCCTGATCTGCTGTGTTTTCCAGCACCACACTCTTGACTCTGATCTCCAGTATCTACAGTCCACACTTTATCCTCCGTCTGCAGCATTAGGTAGTTCCTTGTGTGAGGGAACTGTTGACATTACCAATGTAAAATTCGATTGCTGATTGAGAAACAGCCCAAAAGTGTGTTTCTGTTGTTTTGAGTTTCCTGGATGTACAATGTGTGCTTCTGAGATCGCACCGTTTGCGGTAGTCTGGGGAGCGGCTGCAGTTATCTGCATTTACATCCTAGATGCTATTGGTGCGGTTTGATTTATTCTTGATTTATGCAACAGTAACACAGTGGCAAATCAATTAATATTTCAAGAAGGCAGACCGACGTGGAAAATGTCGATGTGCTGGTGACATTTGATCAGAGATTACCGAGATTCAGGAGAAACGAATGTTGATTTCTTTCGGGTTGTGATGAAAAACAACCAGGGAAATAAGTCACCAGCGGGTACAGTTTACAAGGGCACTCATAGGAAGCAAAATGCGAAATAAAACGTACAAAATAACGAAGACAGATGAAGGATGAGTGTAATCATGGGTAATCTGACTTCCACTCCGCAGTTCCCCTAATTCCCACACCCAGCCCCTTTGTTAACAAATGGTAGAGAACCATAAACATTAACATCGTCTATTGGAACGATCCAAGTCTTTTCTAAATTTTCGATTTGGCTATTAGTTTCAGTTATTTTTTTTTCTTTCCTGGGAAACCATCTCTTTCATTGTTAGCAATCGTAAAGGGAGCCATCCTTTTTATCATGGAAATAATATGATACTAAATTTTGTTTGTGGAGTATATAAGAAAACACTGTCACACGTTTCTTCTACTTTCTGTCGGTTTTAATGGTTCTCTGTGTTTTGAATCTTCCAACCAACGTGCATGACCTCATAATCCGGACATGAAATTGCATCTGACAAGTTTTTGCCCACTCACCCAATCTATCTATATGCCTATTCATATTGCCACGATCTCATCATAACATTCTCTCCCACGCATGTGTATTGCCAGCAAATTTGGACACATTTTACACTGCCCCTTTCTCTATGCTATTAACAGAGAGATAATTGAAGCCTTGAATATACTCAGTCTTGAAAGGCCTCTGCTGTAAATGTTTCTACATACTTGCAACCCTCTGAATGTGAGAACATCCTCCTCATTTATTTCTTATGTGGGTAACCCCTTCCCCTGAGATTGGGATCTCCGGTCCTTCACTATTCTGGATATAAAGTAGAACAGAACAAACTTTTAAAGTAAAACATATTCCCACTGCTCTCTCCAGTGCCAGTTCTGAGTTTTCTTTTTTAACCTTTGTTTGAACAAACTGCCCTGATGAGCACATTATTACTGACAATGACACATCTGCTTCACAGGTGCTTCAGTGCCTGTGATTGGAGTGGAGCTGAAAGGCGCGATAGAAGTGCATCTTTTTTCACTCGACTATTTCCATGTTATTAATCTCTCTGCTCATGAAAATGGATCCGTTATATGCATTCAATCTCTCATCAATACCGAGCATGTTTCACTCACAGTTGATTTTAAATGATTTCTTGTTGGATGAGTTATCTCTGCAACTCCAGAAAAACCATCCCAACAAATCGATATGTTCTCAGGTCTGCTCATTTCTTGACATACAGAAAACTTTCTCCAAAGAAAATATTTCCATAGTCGTGAATCTCTCCACAAAAGGAGTTTAATTTATCTCTCTACATGGTGCAAAGCAGAGGATTGTGAAAAGATTCTAGGAAAATGTTGCCAATTGTCAAATGGGAAACCTTTCAGCAAGCAAAACAGAAATCCCAGTGTCGAGCTTTGTGAATTTTTAGATATTCCTTGGGGCGCGGATTCAGTGGAAAATGAAGGGTTAACTGGCCGGCTGGGCAGAGACAGTTTAGAAATCTTTCTGTTCTTTCGGAGGCCGGTGTACTCCGGACTTGAATTGATGTACTCCGGACTTGAATTGATCTGTGACATTGAAGGATTCTGTTCCTGCACGTCAGGAAGTCAAATCTCATCTCAGCTCCGGGGCAATTAGAAAATACGGGAACAGGTAGGACACTGAAAGGCTGGAAATGAGGCGATCTCTGTAGGAGGATAACTTATTTCCGGTGTCATGCATGTGGCTGTAAAGGGTGGTATCAGCCTATTCCCATGTATTCATCGTGAATTGCCCAGGATTTACTTTGGAAACTACATACTAATTAAAGATGTTTGTAAATATGTGAGGAGCAGGCTGCAGCTTGCATTCGGGGATCATTGAAGCCATTGGATCAACAGTCTCTGTCGCGAGGTGAGTCATTGTTTTCGGCTCTTCACTGACAGGTTGCTGTTCTCCCACGACCCAGGAACAGAGCGACAGCTGTTCTCACACAATCTGTTTTTTTTTACCGCACAGTTCCGAGATTTTACCGAGTTCAGAAAAATATTCCTCAAAAGGCTCGAAGGGAGAAGGTTCCGCTTTTAGGAGAGCTAGTTCCCGGTGACATGTATGTGTCTGCAAAGTGTGAGATCAAACTGTTCCCATTGTCCACAATGAATGCTCCAGGATTAATTTTGGAAACGTCAAACCAATTGAAGACAATTTTCGTTTTGCGAAGGATAGGCAAAAGCTTGAATTCATTAACAGTCTGCTTTAGGAGAGCCTGCAAGGGGCCTGCTACAAGGGACTCTGTGAAGCAATTAGTCCTCTCGTCTGGCTGTTAACCGAGAGGGTGCACCCACGCATGGAGCGGTCGCTGTTCTTATCCATCTACCTCCTTTGCTGTGCACTTTCTGGTTTTTAATAGGGTCAGTAATATGTAGCCAAACGGAAACCAAATCAGTGAGGAAACACAAATGCATTTCTGTATTTTTGAATGGCTTGTGAAGGGTTGTGGACACTCCGACTCTCAAACAAAAACCGAAACAGCTCAAGGAACTCGGCAGGTATGACATTAGATGTGAAAGAAAATGGAGTTCTGAAAAACTCCTGGAGAAGCTCCGAATCGTTGTCTCTGTTTATCTCTCCCCAGATGCTGCCAGATCTGTTTAGTTTTTCCTGCAATCTCTCCTTTCTTTTTAAATGAATGACCATTTCAACCATCGAGATTGTTTACACAGTCCAAACATGACCTGACGTTTAACCCTATCGAAACTGTGGTGATTGAATTCAAACAAATAAACTTGAAACGAATTTAGTAGCGCGCTTCTGCAGTTGTGGCCAAGTGTTGACGCGATGGACGTTAATTCCACTAAGGATTTCTCATTGCAGTTAAGTATTTTCTGACTGTAATTGAGAGCCGAGAGTGAATTTGAAGAGTGCTTGTTCCCTGCTTTCTTGTTTCAAATTCAAATCGCAGGATAAGGTGAAATGTGTATAACTCAGGCAAGGAACGTTAATCATCTGCAACCAACCGCCTGTCAGGAGAGAAAAAGCAGGTAAGATCCATTTAGTTGTAAACTTCCATTACTGAATACGTTTCCCTCTCTGACAAAAGTGACGCCAAATGAGATAACAACCGTTCAAGGGATTGTGTTGGACTGGCGCAGACTTAGTGGGCCAAAGGGCATTTTTGTGCTAGACACTTCCATGGCCAGCTGCGAGGTGGTCAGTTTGTGAAGTAACAGGACATCCTTTGCAAAATGTCCCTCGGTGAGGAAGAGGTCGAAACTACTCTCCCCGATAGTTCTGATAGTCACGGTATTCATTGGCACCAATTACCAATTTCAATTGGTAATAACTATTACGGTGCATATTTGTGGAATCAGTCTATCTGACAATCAGGACGATGAGACCGTGATGTCTCATTACTCAGCCGAGAGCAAGCTCTTGCAGCTTACATTCCCTGGCTCTGCTTGTGAGATAAAGATTACTTTCTCGATGTGCCTGTGTTTATATCAAACAGCTCATTGACATCGGGACTGGACGTTCAGGGGAAAGTGGAGGTGTGACAGAGGCTGAAATAGAACAAGATGAGACCCCAGCAGTCAGACGGTTTGTTTTGGTGGGATTTCTGTTATTGAAAGTTACACATGAGAATCGTGTTCGATTATTTCAGCTCAGTATCCATTTCATATCGTGGCTCAGCACAACGGTGCACATTTTCTGGCGAAGTGCCTTGTCTTCCACTTCAAGCCACCTTTCTCTGGAGAAACTTACAGACGTAAAGCACATGAAGTGGAGAGAATCCTGAGGAAACTGTCACTTTCGGGGAATGTGCCTGTGTGACTGCTTCGGTATGTGACCATGAGAATACGCTCCTCAAAGGGGTTACAACAGTGTGACCAGGTCAACCTTCAGTACCATTGTTATGTCATTTAAGATCACAGGAAGAAGGTAACTGCTTCTAACCGGGACTAGAATAGATGTATGCCTGATATCGTGCGCTTCACGATGGACGAATGACCCGTCTCCACTCCTCTCCCACATGCATTTTAAACTCGAGGCCAGAGAGAAACTGACCTGACGAGAAAATCGCTTCACAACCTTCTACTATCAATTTTGCAAATTTATTCCTATCTTGCCACCTAAAACATTCAATTAAATGTAAAAAAATGAATGTGCTCTCAGCAAATGGGACACCTTTGGATACAGTCCTTCAGCCTCAAAACGACCCTACACAACTATTCTCAGCATACTTCTGTTAAACTAATTTTATATCTAAGTGGAAAACTTCCATTTAACTCCATGCGATCTAACTTTATGAATTAGTCAACCATGTGGAACCGTGTAAAATGTTTTATTGAAGTCCAAATGAGCAAAGTCTGTTACTTTGTCCTCATTGATCTTCTTGGTTACGCCCTAAAAAAACTCAATCAATTCTGTGCAAAACCAGCCTGATTATCCTGATTCATTCCTTGTATCTAAACATTCATATAAATCCTATCATTTAGAATTGTACCAAACAACTTACCCACGACCATAACCAGACACAATCACCTATGGCTCCCAGGCTTCTGCGTGAATTCCTTTCTAAACAAAGGCACAATAGCCATCCTCTGGTCATTCGGCGGCCCACTCGTCATAATAGATGATAAAAATATTTCTACGAAAGTTCCAAAGGTTTCTTTCCCGAACTTCCCACAAATTTCCGCGATACAGGAGATTAGATCCCAGGGAAATATCCAACTTTATATTTTCCAGGTCCTCCAGTCCTTCCTCTTTTCAATGTGAACGACTTTCAAAACATCAATATTTAATTGTACCCGTTATGTCGTTCTCCATGGTGTAAACTGACGTGAAGTGAACATTATATGTCTCTCCATCTGCTGAGATTCAAGACAAATGTGAGCTCTTTAATCTTAAAGTCCTATTTAGTCTCAAGTTCTTAATTATTGTAGCTTCTCTTTCTATTATACTTAGCTTTATGTTCTGATGACATCTCATATCCTCGATTGACCTTTATAATATACTCCATAAGAATGCCCCTCCACTCCTTATATCGTTCAAGAGATTCACTGTGTTTATATGGAAGCTGTCCCCTTTTTAAAAAAAAAGTCTTATACAAGGCGTAAATCTCAGCAACCAACATTGTTCTAACGGAATACCTACAATGTGGAACGACCATTTGGACCAAGAAGCCCCCACTAATCCTGCGAAGGGAATCACACTCAAACTCACACCTCTACTCAATTCCTGAAACTCTGCATTTCCCATGACCAAAGAACGTCAGCCGCACATCTTTCGTCTGGGGAGGAATGTGCAAACTCCAAATCCACAGTCATCCAAAGTAGATATTAAACCAACATCGCTGAGCCAGCAAGACATGGGTAATCGCCACTGAGGCAGCCATTATGAACCTCCGATCCACCACTCAAAATATATCATCACCAACACCTCCTCTTAATGTTCCAAATGCATCTGCCCAGAGCCTCCTATTGACTGAGGTCTAAACCTCTGCCCGTGCTTTCCTATTCGCTTGAACTGAACGCCTGCATTGTATTTGCCTTCCTAAACACCAACTGAAACTGCATATGAATCATAAGAGAAAATTGAACTTTGAATTCTTTCTGCTTTCATAAAATTGTTTGTGCCACTACTCTTACCACCAATCATATGTTCGCACACTTTTCCACAAAGTACCACAACTGCAACTATTTTTTTCAAAGCACTCAGTTTGTTCAAGTCATTTTGCCGCATGCCCGCTTAAACAAGAAGATCTGCCCTTGCGCCGATCATTGTATCTTCTTCAAATGGAGCAGCAACACCCTCAATTCCTTTGAATGGATCCTTCATACATAATGTGAATAGATGTGTTGCCAACACTGACTCCTGCTGAAATCCACTAGTCACGGGCTGCCATCCTGGAGAAGACCCCTTTACCCAACTGTCTGCCTTCTGCCAATCAGCCAAGCCTCAATCCATGTCCTCTTCTTTAGCAGGTTGCCATACTGCACCTTGACATATGCCTAGGGAAATTCAAGCTTGTAACCTCCACCGGCTTGACTACGTCTAACTTGCTCATTACCTACTCAAAGCATTTAACACAAAGCTGATTTATTTGATTGTTATCTAGAATATTCCAACTTTGATTCCAGGCCTGAATGTGAAGAACAACAATGTTCAATTGCTGTTGCGATATGTAAACACTACGCTGCCTTAGTAGGGTCGATGAGTGAGTGAATTCCTTCCCTCAGTGGGATCCTCTATTCTCTCAACAGGGTCGATGAGTGAACTAACTGTTTTGCTCACATGGAGCAGGTAAATACTTGCGGCCAAATGCAAACCAGTTGGTGTACTGAGAGTTGAGATGATCGCTTAAACCTATTCCTGGAATAGGTTCCTTGAAACGTCTCTCACAATTCGAAAATATAGATGTGAAATCAGTTCTACAGAGACTGGAGAGCACATCCCACAGGCTACATATTTGATAGCTCTCTCCATAATGTGATGACGTTCATGATGAACTGTCCCCAGGAACGTTTATAATGATTAATGTCTTTATTCAGTGTGAACACGTTGAACACACGCAAGTATTCAGCACCTTCTACAGCACTTCCCGCATTCATGGCATTTAGAAAGACCTGTTAATATGGCGAGAAAGGTGATGAGCCATCCGGTCGCTCGGACTTTGCAGCACGGTCCCACAGATTTGGAATTGGAAAGGTCTCTATTCCGGGTGAGCACGTGGGTCAGACGTCAGGTCTCTATATATCTTAATGGACTCTTATTTATGTGAACAAATTTCTCAGAGATGAAACACATAGAGGTTTGATAACATTTTCCAACGTTCTGAGAGAGAAAAGGTTTCTCGTTAGTATGAGCGTCGTGTTCGGTTCTCCAATCGCTGGACATTTTAAAGCATTTTCCGTAGTTCATACACTGAAATCATTTCTCATCATTTTGAACGAGCAGGTGTCGCAGCAGGTCAGAGACAGAGTGAATCCCTTCCCACACTCTGAGCGGGTGAATGGCTTGTCCCTGGTATCATTGCGTCCATGGGAATTCAGCTCAGACAGGGAAATGAATCCCTACATTTCCACAGTCATCCCTCACTATGACTGCAATTGAGGTGTGTAAGTCTGATGACAGGTAAAAACCTGGTCCACACGCACAATAAGTGAATGACTTATCTCAGACTATTACCAGAGCTTTTTCCTTTTATGTTCGAAATCTGATCAAGTTGTATTTGGGATAAAATTCGTGGCTTCATCAGATTATGGTGGAGAGGTTGACTTCTAAATCCTCCCCTTCTAATATCCTGCGAAATTGATGTGATCCCAAAATGAAAGTGTGAAACCGTCTTTCAAAAGACTCTAGAATCTGTCTGAAGATATGGTCTGAAGGTAAGCGATTTTCGACACTAAGAATTTGACCAGAATTTTGTCAGAATCTTTCATGCACACAACTTCCACCACAGAGAACGAGCAGGTCAGCAGGTGGATATGAACACGATCGCCTCCATGTTCCCTCCAGGCCAAACACTGTCCTGACATGTCTGACATCCAGTCCTATTGGAGCAGACATTTCTTACAATTCAATCATTGCAAAATTGAGGCCTCTGACTTCAGTCCCAAAATCAAAATTCACTGCCTCGCCACTGAGTCGAAAGTGTGATGCTGGAAAAGCGCAGCAGGGCAGGCAAACAACGAATGAGCTGGAGAATCGATATTTTGGACACGAGGCTTCATCAGGAAAGAGGCTTGTGAACCGAGGGGGTACAGAAACAAATTGAAGCGGGTGGGGTGGGACAAGGTAGCGGAGAGTGTGATAGATTGATGGAGGTGAGGACAATGATGAAAGGTCGCAGCGCAGGCTGGAGCAGATAGGTGGGATGGAAGATGTACAGACAGGACAGTTCATGAGAGCGGCGGAGACCCTGGACCTGAATGAACTTTGCTGTGTTGGAGGGAGAGTTGACTGTTCAGCCAGAAGCGAGTGGTGATGTTTGGTGCGGGTGTCCCGGAGATGTTTTCCGAAGCGGTCTGTAATTAGGCATCCAATTTCTTCAATGTCGAGGAGACAGCAAAGTGAGCAATTGTTACAGTAAATGACATGCGTGGAAATTTGGTAAAATTCTGATGGGCATGCAAGTGTCTTTTGGGCCTTTGACAGAGTTGAGGACGGATGTGTGCGTGGATGTTTTCCAAATCCCGTGTAGGAATGAGAAGGTGCAGGAAGGGAAGGGTGGTTTTGTGGAAGCGTGCACTTTGTAAGGGGTGGAAGAGGGAATGATCTTTACAGAAACTGGATAGGGGTGCGGAGGGAAGCACATCTTAATTGTTGGGGTTCATTTGCAGCTGATGGAATTACCGGAGGATGACATGATGTCTACAGAGGCTGCTAGATTTTAAAGTATTGAAGAAGGAAGTTCTGTCCTCGTCATATTTGGAGGGATGAGTTTTGTGAGTGGGGTTGACGGAAGTGGATGAGATGAGCTGGAAGGCATAATCGACGACGTGACAAGAGAAAATGCCTCGCCACAGATTCAAATTTCTCGCTGGCACTGGTTTGAATCTGAACAGATACGTCATTACCATGGTGACATCCTTCAACTCGTGATGTGTTTTTAACCACATATCGCCATCATCACCATGTCAGCCGACTTGCACCTCATTAACATCATTAACTCTTCCACGACTCTGCCCTTCTGCAGCTCAAACGCTAAACCATTCGTTTGGACGACACGGTCATAATACACTTCGATCCGTTCTTTCAAATTTCCTCCCTGCTCTGGTGCTAGTGGAGCAATGGATAGAGAGAGAGAAGAGTTGAGCACGTGGCTACGCGGATGGTGCAGGAGGGAGGGTTTTGGATTCTTGGATAATTGGGGCTTTTTCTGGGGTCGGTGGGACCTGTACAAGCAGGATGATCTTCATCTGAACCAGAGGGGTACCAATATCTTTGGGTGGGGGCGGGAAATTCGCTAAGGCTATTGGGGTGGATTTAAACTAATCCAGCAGGGCGATGTGAACCAAAATTGCAGTTCAAGTATAGAAATTGTTGAGAGTAGGGAGGTCCAGAATCAAGCTTCAGGGGCGCAAGATGGCACCAGCAAGCAAGAATTTGGTTTGGAGTGTGTCTGCTTCAATGCAAGGAGCATCCACAATAAGGTGGATGAACTTGCAGCTTGCATTGGTACCTGGGAATTCGATGTTGTGGCCATTTCGTAGACATGAACAGAGCAGGGACAGGAATGGTTGTTGCAGATTCCAGGATTACAATAAGAACAGAGAAGAAGGTAAAAGAGGGAGACGTGTGGCTGTGCTGGTCAAGGACAGTATTACAGTTGCAGAAAGGATGTTTGGGTCTCGTCAACTAATGTAATATGGGCTGAAGCTAGAAACAGGAAAGGAGAGGTCACGCTTTTTGGAGTTTTCTACAGGCCTCCGAATAATTCCAGAGATGTAGACGAAAGGATAGTAAATATGATTTTCGATAGGAGTGAGGGTGAGAGGGTAGTTGTCATGGGGGACTACAACTTTCCAAATATTGGCAGAAAACACTATAGTAGGATTACTATAGATGGTTCAGTTTTTGTCCACTGTGTGCAGGAGGGGTTCCTGACTCATTATGTCGACAGGCCAACAAGGGGCGTTGTCACATTAAATTCGGTAATGGGTAATGAGCCCGGTCAAGTGTTAGACTGGGAAGTAAGTGAGCACTTTGGTGATAGAGATCACCGTTCTGTTGAGTTTACTATTGTGATAGATATAGATAGGTGTATACCACTGGGCAAGAGTTGCAGCTGGGGGAACGTCATTTATGATGCGATTAGGCAGGATTTAGGAAGCATAGGATGGAGAAGGAAACTGCAGTGTAGGCACATGTGAAATGTGGAGCTAATTCAAGGAAATGCTACTGTGTGTCCATGATAAGTATGAATCTGTCAGGCAGGGAGAAAGCTGTAGAGCGCGGGAGCCGTGGTTTGCGAAGGAAGTAGATTCTCTGGTCAAGAGGAAGAAGAAGGCTTATGTTAGGATGAGATGCAAAGGCTCATTTAGGGCGTTTAATGGTTACAAGGTAGGCAGGAAATACCTAAAGAGAGAGCTCAGATGAGCCAGGAGGCGACGTGAGAAATTGTTGGCCGATAGGATTAGGGTCAAACCGAAGGCTTTCGATATGTATTTACGGAATAAAAGAATGACAAGAGTAAGATTAGGGCCAATCAGGATCATTAGTGGGAAGTTGTGTGCAGGGTCAGTGGAGATAGGGGAAGCACCAACTGAATACTTTTCAACAGTATTCAGTCTAGAAAACGGCAATGTTGTCGAGGAGAATACGTAGATACAGGCAACTGGACGAGGTATGATTGAGGTTCACAAGGAGGAGGTATTAGAAATACTGAAGAGTGTGAAAGTAGATATGTCCCCTGAACCGGATGGGATTTATCCTAGGATCCTTTGGGAAGCCATTGGGGTGATTGCCGAGCCTTTGGCACTGATCTTTAAATCGTCATTGCCTACATGAATAGTGCCAGAAGACTGGAGGACAGCAAATGTGGTTCCCATGTTCAAAAATGGGAGTAGAGACAACCCTGTTTATTATAGACCAGTGAGCTCCACTTCAGTTGTTGGTAAAGTGTTGGAAAATGTTATAAGAGATAAGATTTATAATCATCTCGAAAAGAATAATTTGATTAGGGATAGTCAGCATAGTTTTGTGAAGATTACGTCGTGCCACAAAAACCTTATGGAGTTCTTTGAGAAGGTGACCAAGCAGGTAGATGAGATGATGTTGTGTATATGGATTTCAGCAAGGCGTTCGAGAAGGTTCCCAACAGTAGGCTATTGTAAAAAATCCGGAGGAATCGGATTGTTGGAGATCAAGCAGTTTGTGTCAGTAATTGGCATGCTGAAATAAGACACAGGGTGGTAGTTGTTGGGAAATGTTGCTCCTGGATTCCACTTAACAGTGCTGAGCCGCAAGGATCGCTGTTGGGTCCACTGCTGTTCGTTTTATAAACGACGTTGATGTGGGCGTAGACGGGTGTGTTAGTACGTTTGCAGACGACACTGAGGTTGGTGAAGTCGTGGATAGTGACGACTTACGAAGAAGATTGCAGCGAAATATAGATAAGCAGCAGAGCTGGGCTGAGAGGTGGCAAATGGAATTTAATGCGGACAAGTGTGAGGTGATTCACTTTGGTCAGAGTAAGAGGAATGCAAAGTACGAGATTAATGGTAAGATTCCTGGTAGTGTAGATGACTGGAAAGATCTCGGTGTTCAGGTACACAGATCCTTGAAAGTTGTCAGCCAGATTGACAGAGTTGTTAAGAAGACAAACAGTGTTTTAGCTTTCGTTAATGGAGGGCTCGTGTTCTGGAATCATGAGGTTATGCTACAGATGCACAAAATTCTAGTGCGGCCACACTTGGAGTATTGTGTACAGTTCTGGTCACCACATTATAAGAAGGATATGGAAGCTTTGGAAAGTGTGCAGAGGAGATTTACTCGGATGTAGCCTGCTATGGAGGGATGGTCTTACGACGAAAGGCTGCAGGACTTGTAATTTTCTCGATAGAGAGATGAAGGTTGAAAAGTGACTTTTCAGAGACATATATTATATTCAGAGGGTGAGGCAGGGTGGATAGGGAGAGCCTTCTTCCAAGAATGGCGACAACCAGCACGAGGGTGCATAGCTTTAAATTGAGCAATGATAGATAGAGGACAGGTGACAGAGGTATTTTATTTACTCAGAGAGTAGTAAGGGTATGGAACGTTTTGCCTGCAGCGGTAGTAGATTCCCGAACTTTAAATACATTTAAGTCGTCATTGGACAAGCATATGGACGTACATGGAATAATGTAGGTAAGGTGGGCTTCAGATTGGGACACAGGTCGGCGCAACATTGAGGACCGAAGGGACGGTACTGCGCTGTAATGTTCTATGTTCTGTGGTCTAACTCCCTCAGCTTCTGTTCAAGGGTGCACTTGCGTTCTGTTCACTGTTTCATTGTGCATTATCTGAATGACATTTTTACCAACGCCCATTTTCACAAACGTGCAATGCGGCCTTCGCAGCTTTATCTTTCCACACGGGCTTCCTCATGGTGGAAGGGAATGAGTTGCAGGTTATTCACCCGATCATGTAATCCTGATGTGTTCCAATACCTCCTCAGCATGTGGGTGTACTCACAGCAAAGGTTGCTCAGCCATCACTGAGCAGCTAAAGTTCAAAGGTTTCATCATTTTCTACATATCTCTTGAATGTCCTCCCTCTATGTATCACTGTCGTGTCGTCCAGCCCACTCAAGAGCAAACAGAGCTGGTCAATAGCATGCCAACCCACCCAGCGGACACGACACCCGAGATAATGTGTTAAAGTGCTCTCGGATATGTGCATTCCCTCGAATTCCAACCTCCAGAGCATGTTCGATTTGAACTCCTACACGTTTGGTGCCTAAACTTCATCTGCCAAAGCCATAAATTATGAAATCCCATCGCTATGTAATTCGCACAGGGCTATAGGAAAGGAATTACTCACCAAGTCATGAAGAAAAACAGTAACACATGCTGAAATTAAAGACAATTATTTGGTATTAACACTACAACGTGACTTTTTAATAATAGAAACTTCAAAACTTTTCCTCTGTATGAGTTTAAACAAATGTTGATCCCTGTCACATTATGAGATATTGGGAAGTTGACAAAGTGTTATAACAAATAAGTGATCAAAGAAGTGGGTTTCAAATCGTATTTTGTCACACAAAACGAAGCTTGTATCACAAAACTGATTTGACAGAATTTGTTCTGCTCGAGGTCATAATCTTTTGTCAGTCTCAAGACGTTAGTGCTTCGTTAACTCACTGGTTCGAGCACTGGTTTTGTAGCCTCCATTCTCACGGCAGTTTTGCTGAATTTTCTTTTACTATTGCAGCAAGCATCCGAAGGTGCGTTCCACATGTTGTTAGGAAATATTTTTGAAGGAACAGCTGGAAATCATTTTTTACGCAACCCGGCCTCATCTGTTTCAGTTTGAAAGTCCACATCCGTGTTTTTCTTTCGAGGAATATGAGAATGACAAGCTTCTGATGCGAAGAATGCCTTTGTTTGGCACAAAGAACAACGTGACTCAGTAGAAGCCGTAAAGTAATGGTGAAACAGTGCAGGACGAAAACGTACAGGGATGCGGCTTTGTGCTTCCATTCCTTCTGCAGAAACAGGAATGTGCTGGAATCCAAATTAAACAGATACGAGGCTGGAAGAGCATAGCTAGCCAGGCTGCCCCAGAGGTGGAGAAATCAACTTTTAGCAGGTTCCAAATATTCACGATTGAGGAGGTCAGAGAAGGACAGTCTCCTGCCACTTTATCTATGTAAACAGAAACGGGATTTAAAGCTAATACTGAACAAAGGAGAGGCCAGACTGTTCAATTCTTCATTTTATGGAAATTGGGATCGATTGAGTTATTCATCGCTATCAAAAGATGTGTCTGTATAGTTCCCTCTATGGGTCAAAATGAGGTTCAGTTCTCCCGCAGGTCAGGAACAAATGTGACGGTATCTGAGTTCAGTCTCCATCGCTGGTTCATTTGAGATTAAAACTTTGCATGTAAAGTCTCATTGAAATGAACACTTCAGACGTCAGGCTGTGGTCAAAGTATTGGTATCTGGAAACGAGAATGGATGGATGTTTACTGACTGGCACTGAAATAATGTATTATTCTGTGCTGTAAAAGAACGGTGTCACGAACATTTTTTTGATAGAAATTTCTCATCGCTGGAAAAGAAGCTGTGCTGCATAGAGAAGATACAACTGCACATGCCGTCCTCCCTGATCGACTGATGGTTACGATGCAGCGCTTTCACCGCTGTGGTTTGGGTTCATTCCTTGTTCAGGGTATCAGGATTTATTGTTCCTAATAAGGGCAATAACAAAAGTAGAGCATCTTCGACAGGAATCGCATTTCAAACGCGTCTGCATGTGCCTGGCAATATTGTATAGGGCCAAAAGGTGGCTCACTGGTTATCACTGCTGCCTCACTGCGCCAGAGATATGATTTGCCTCCAACTGGGTCGACTGTCAGTAAAGTGCCTTATTCAGGAGCAAATCAAGAGAAAAAGGGTAAAGTATTGCTCTATGAGGGTTAATCCCTGGAGGTTTGGTGTGCATTTCTTGCAGCGAATAGTCAGCTTCTGAACATTAGGCTTTCTATGTTCCCTTACTGTGTTGCTTTGAAAAACAGTCACTTCCCAGTCAGGGATTGATACATAATGCGACAACTAAAGGATTCACTTTTGAAAGAACTTGCTTCCATTTTCACTACGTTGGTAATGGCAGTATACAGCATTAGAGCGGACTTTAATTTGTTGCATTGGACCCTGCATCCTTTCTCAACATGAACAATACTGGAATATAAAGAGATAATAACATACATGGATAGCGATGACTGGAATGAAATGTCGTCAGGAAGAATGGACAGTGTTTACTTGGAAAGAATAAAATGGAAAGGAATCCATCGATGTAGTGAGGGGTAATGACATTTGAAAAGACAAGGCGGGGTTTTATGGCGTGGTGGAAAAGACGAATAGATCATGTGGTGTTACACCAGCTAAAACTGAGTTGTATCCATATGGAAGAGTTGCAGGCGATGTGAGTTTGGTGGGAGTTAACAGAAGGGAAATTCCCTCATTCGTATGGATCTTTATCTAGAGTTTAGAACTTCAAAACCAGAGATGAATGATAAAGGGAAGTTTGGAGCACGTTTTATTTTTCCTTCTACAGCTATTGCATTTGACAGACAGACAAATTTTGGGATTCGTGGTGCGCTGTGACACCAGAGCATCAGCTTCTTCTCTGTCTTTGAACCGGGCCGTCAGCGCAAGGAATGCAAATGCGGTACTGCTCTTCGTGAAAGGTTCAGAAGGCGGTAACTACACTCTCAAACAGAATGGCATATGATCAGATCCAGGTTGGAGAAAAACTTTACAATGCTTTGTACAGTCATTAAATGGAATTGCATTACATTTCACTACGAGAGCAGTTTTGTTCCAGCAAATTCGAAGGCAGGTTTTCAGATGGGAAAGCAAGAAAGAAAGATACGTATTTGCCCATGTGAAAGGCTGCAGTTGAAGAACAAAGCAGTTTCGGCGAGTTTCGAACTGGGGACTTTTCACGTGTGAGGCGAACGTGATGAAAACTACTCGAACGAAACAATCCCCAACCACCGCGATGGCGTCTCAGTGGCATCCAGCACTAAAGTTGAAGCCATTCTTCGTTTCACCTTTCTGGTTCCAAGCGCTCGTTGTTGTCCAGTGTAATTGACATCTTGAAAACCTAAAAAAAGACACGTGAAATTATTAACAAAATGCAGACAAGGATGTAGTCAATGTTTGTACCGTAGGGCGAAGTGGAATAGGCTGGGACGACTTTCCATGCAGCGTAACGGCTGCGACATGATCTTATGGAAGGGTTGTAAACTGAATATTTACGTGTTTTACCCAAGTTGGGGTGAGTTGAAAACTCGATAGCATAGGTTTAAGGTGAGTGGGCTGAAATTGACAAAGAACCTGAGGCAGATTTCCCAAACAGAAGGTTGTGCGTGTGTGGAATGAGCTACCAGAGGAAGTGAAGGAGACTATTCCACTCAGAAAATTGCAAAGGTAATCGGATGAGTTTCTGAATAGGATGGGTTTCGAGGGATTGGGGCCAAATGCTGGGGAACGGGACCTGTTTAATTTTGGCTATGTGGTGAGCATGGACGAGATACCCAAAGTACCTGTTTTCACGCGATGTACCCCAATAACTTTGTGTTGCTTACACCGGCTGTAAAGGATAACTTTTTAGCGGAGCTTGCCATCGCAGTCTGTGGCAGAATCACTTCGTCTGTTCGACTGCTCACGGAACGGGACTTGTTTAATTTTGGCTATGTGGTGAGCATGGACGAGATAAACCGAAGTATCTGTTTCCACGCAGTGAACCCCATTAACGTCGTGTTGCTTACACCTGCTTTAAACGATTACTTTTTAGCGGAGCTGAAAATGTGTTGCTGGAAAAGTGCAGCAGGTCAGGCAGCATCCAGGGAACAGGAGAATCGACGTTTCGGGCATAAGCCCTACTTTTTAGCGGACAAACCTAATGCATTTTCAGACAATGCTAAATTTGAGACACTCCGACGGCATGAGTCATAAAGTAATCTCACAACTAATAACAGGGCAATTCCAAACTACTCTTTCAAACATACTGCAGCCTTAGAGCACAAACACTCGCCAGACAATGCTAAAAAGGGAGAAAGAAAGAACATAATAAGAATGGGGCATAAAAAGTGAATTTCACCAATCACAGTCTCGATTAGATTACCTTTCCCTTCCGATGTCTCCAGGACGGAAATGAAGGAAATGGGAGAAATTCAATAACATAAGACATCAAAATTCATTGGAACGATTTTCCCATTCGCCGGAAAACCAAACAAAGACGAGTCGAGTCACCGCAGGACTTAGTTCACAACGGCGATGAAATAACAGTCTCCATTCGGTTTCAGTAAAATCTCAACTTACCTGGAACAGCAGAGCGGTTTGCGATTTTTCGTGCAGGAGGCTAATACGCTCATGACAGTAGAGACATTTTTAAATATTTGGCACTATGCCACACCACAGTTAATTCCCGGGGAAGCAAATGCAATATACAGTGGGGACTGAAACAAGCTGCAGCGTTGGAGTTGATCAGCATAAATGGCAGCGGTGGGATTCAAAAACCGAGATCTGGATTTAGCACATTAGACCGCTCCGCCACACTACCAGCCAGCGCTACCGCCAGCCCGCACGACTACCAGCGAGCCATTACATTACATTACATTGTGGAAACAGGCCCTTCGGCCCAACAAGTCCGCACCGACCCGCCGAAGCGCAACCCACCCATACCCCTACATTTACCCCTTACCTAACACTACGGGCAATTTAGCATGGCCAATTCACCTCACCTGCACATCTTTTGTGACTGTGGGAGGAAACCGGAGCCAACCCACGCAGACACGGGGAGAACGTGCAAACTCCACACAGTTAGTTGCCTGAGTCGGGAATTGAACCCGGGTCCCTGGAGCTGTGAGGCAGCAGTGCTAACCACTGTGCCACCGTGCCGCCCATGCTCCCCATTTTCTTGCATATCCAATTGTCCTCCTGCATAACGACAGATGCAAAGTGAAATGAAAAGTGTTCCATGATTCCTCTTGGACTCGCACAGCTGCTGGAATGTGCCCGATTACAATATCAATTTCGCAGCAGATAATGATAGCCTATCAATCCAGACAAAAATCAATTGTAACCTGAGTCTATCTTCTCAGACTCATTTCAGCTACAAATGTATCTGTGAGTGCGTGAGAATATATGTTCGCTTATGATTTGGTCAAATAACCATGAGCTGCTTGACATTACTGCAATTTCGATTCTTGCTTCGCTAAATGATTTCACCCTTTGCTCAAAACAGGACACCTTTCACGTTTACACGGAACACGAAACACACCGGACGACAGGGAAAATGCACAAACCTGAGTGGGCCGTGGTCCACATCATACCTGCAGCATAGTTTCAGTCACTGTGTCTGTTTTGCAGAGTAACAGTCCCAAAGAATGTTCTCCACCCTAAAACGGAAGGTAGCATTACAATCCGAGAACGACAGATCACATTGTGAGGATGCTCTGACCTCGGAGCCGGTTCGAGATGCCACTGTGGAGTACATTTGACGGACAGACAAGTTCAGGAATCCGTGGTTCGCTGTGACACCAGAGCATCAGCTTCTTCCCTGTCTTTGCACCGGGCCGCCTGCGCAAGGAATGCAAATGCGGTACTGCTTTTCGTGGAAGGATCAGAAAGCGGTAACTACACTCTCAAACAGAATGACATATGATCAGAACCAGGTTGGAGAAAAACTTTACAATGCTTTGCACAGTAATTAAATGGAATTGCATTACATTTCACTCCGAGAGCAGATTTGTTCAAGCAAATTCGAAGGCAGGTTTGCAGATGGGAAAGCAAGCAAGAAAGCTCCGTTCTTGTCCATGTAAAAGACTGCAGTTGAAAAGCAAAGAAGCTTCCGCTCAGTTTCGAACTGGGGACTTTTCGCATGATAGGCGCAGGTGATGACCACTACACTACCGAAAAAAGCCACAGCCGCTCGTACTGCGGCTCCGTGGTATCCAACACTGAAAGTTAAAGCCATTCTACCTTTCCCCTTTCTGTTTCCAATAGCTCTTTGTTTTCCAGCATAATTGACATCTTGAAAACGTTACAACAAGACACGCTTCCAACGCAGTTCCAACACGTTTCCAACTCAGTTGGTATCCATGTTGCTCATGTCTAGGTGTGAACGTGCCTGCAGCAAATTGCACGGTTAACGTAAAATGCAGAAAAACATACACACGAACCTGCACCAATACCTGTCTCCTGTTATGAAACAGTTATAGAAAAAATACAGAAGCACACAACCTTTCACCACTACCATGTCTCCTGCCATTAAGCAGACATATGCAGAAACACACACAGCCCTCCATCATCATCCTGTCTCCTTCCATTAAATAGATATACACAGAAACACACTCACAACTCTCCGCCAAAACCCTGTTTCTTGCCAGTAATCAGATATACACTAAAACACTCAACACAAGCCTCCACCGCCACGCTGTCTCACGCTATCAAGCAGATATACACAGAAGCGCGCGCACACACACACACAAAACCCTGCACCAACACCTTGTCTTCGGTCAATAAACAGATATCCACAGAAACACACACAAATCTCTAAGCCACCTTCCTGCCTCCTGGCATTAAACAAATATAACAGAAACACACACACACACACAACCCTTCACCACCACATTGTTTTCTGCCATTAAACAAATATACACAAAAACACACACAATCATCCGCGACCACACTGTCTGCTGCCATTACACAGATCTACACAGAAACACACGCGAAAACACTCTCACACAAGCAATGGTGCACCATCACACACTCACCGTCAATTAAACAGATATGAAAAAACACGCACATCTCAACACCATCGTCCTGTCTCTTGCCATTAAATACACATGCACAGAAACACACACACACAACCTTTACCACCACATGGTTTTCTGCCATTAAACAGATATACACAGAAACACAGACGCGCGCGCGTGCGCACACACAATCCTTGACACCCAATTTGTTTTTGTCATAAGCAGATATACACAGAAACACACATACAACCCTCCACGACCACCATGTCTCCTGCAATTAAACAGATATACACAGAAGCACACATACACAACCCTCCACCGCCGCCCTGTCTCCTCGAATTCAACAGGGATATGCAGAAATACATACACACCAACCTTATATACCTGTCTCCTGTTATTTCACAGATATGGACAGAAACACAAGCACACAACCTTCCACCGATACCCTGTCTCCTCCCATTAAACAAATATACGCAGAAACACACACACAAGCCACCATCAGGCTGTCTCCTTCCATTAAACAGATATACACAGAAACAAACACACACAAAACCCTCCACCACACTTTGTTTCCTGTCATTTATCAGATATACATTGAAGCACACAACACAACCCTCCACCACCACGCTGTCTCCCGCTATTAAGCTGACATACACAGAAACACACACACAACCCGCCTCTAACACCCTGTATCCTGTCAATAAAGAGATATACACAGAAACACACACATCCCTCCGACACCACATTGTTTTCTGTCATTACACAGATATTCTAAGGAACACACATACACACAAAATCCTTGACACCCAATTTTTCTCCTGTCATTGAGCAGATATACAAAGAAACACACACGCAACCCTCCACCTGTGTCCTGTAATTAAACAAATATATACAGAAATACACACACAAAACTCCAGCACCACCCTGTCTCCGGCTATTAAACAGTTATACGCAGAAACACACACTCACCATCCTCCATCACCATGCTGTCTGCTGCTATTAAACAGAAATTTACAGAAACATACAGCAACCCTCCACCAACATCCTGTCTCCTATCATTAAACAGATATACACAGGAACACACACACACCACCTTCTACTACCACCCGATCCCCCGTCATGAAAGAGATATGCACTGAAACATACACATACCCAATCCTCCATCACCCATCCTGTCTCCTGCAATTAAACAGACATACACGGAAACATGCACATACTCCCTCCACAACTACCCTGTCTCTTGCCATTTAACGGATATACACAGAAACACAGACCCATACATCGCCCTACCACCAACTTGTCTCCTGTCATTAAACTGATATGCACTGAAACACACACACACACACCCCTCCACCACCACTCTGTCCTCAGCAATTAAATAGATATACACAGAAACACACTCACGCACGACCCTCCACGACCACCCTGTCTCCTGCCATTAAACAGATATACACAGAAACAAACACACGCAACTCTTGGCCACCACCCTATCTCCTGGCATTAAATAGATATACACAGAAACAAACACTCACAACTCTCGGCCAGCACCCTGTCTCCTGCCATGAAACAGATATACAAAGGAATCCTCATACATGCACAAGCCTCCTCCACCACCCTGTCTCCTGCAAGTAAGCACATACACACAGAATCACAGACTTTCTACCCTCCACTACCACACTGTGTCTTGCCATTAATTGGATTGACGCAGAAACACACACACACACACACACACACCAGCCTCCTCCACCACTGCGTCCTGCAATTAAAGATACACACAGAAACATGCACACATATTTCCAGCACCACCCTGTCTCCTGTAATTAAGCAGTTAAACACAGAAACACGCACACATCCCTCCTCCAACACTGTCTCCTGTCATTAAACAGTTATAAACGGAAACACGCACGCACATTACCCTCCACCACAGCCCTGTCTCCAGCCCTAAAATAGATGTGTACAGAAACACACGCACACAACACTCCACGAATCTCCTGTCTCCTGTTATTAAACAGGTGCACACAGACATACACACACAATCCTCCAACACCACCCTGTCTCCTGCCATTAAACAGAAATGCACTGAAACACACACACACACATCCCTCGACCACCACCCTGTTTCCTGCCATAATCAGATATGCACAGACACACACACACACAACCCTCAACGATAATCCTGTCTCCTGCCATTTTACAGATATACACAGAAACATGCACACAATCCTCCATCACCACCCTGTCTCCTGCCCTTAAATAAATATACACAGAAACACATATACAATCCTCCAACACCACCTTGTTCTCTTGCTATTGAGCAGAGATATACAGAAATACACACACAACCCTCCACCACCACCCTGTCACCAGCACTTAAACAGATATACACAGATACACACACACGCACACAAACCTTCACGAAACCCCATCTCCTACCCATAAACAGATATATACAGCAGCAAATATACACATCTCTCCACCACCACACTGTCTCCTGAAATTAAACATATATACACAGAAACACGCACACACTGTCCTCCTCCACCACACTGTGTCCTGCAAATAAACAGATGTACACAGAAGTATACATGCATTTCTTCAGCACCACCCTGTCTCCTGCCAGTAAACAGATATACACAGAAACACACATACACACAACCCTCCACGAACACCAGTCTGTCTCCTGTCATTATGCTGATATATACAGAAAAACGCACGCAACCCTGCACTACCACCGTATCAACTACCATTAAACAGACTGGCACAGAAAACAAAACGCACAGACAACCCTACAACAACACTCTGTCTCCTGGCATTAAACAGATACACACACACACACACACACACACACACACACACACACACACACACACACACACACACACACACACACACACACACACACACACACACACACACACACACACACACACACACACACACACACACACACACACACACACACACACACACACACCACCCTCCTCCACCACCGTGTCTCCTGGAATTAAACAGATTTATACAGAAACATAAAGGCATACCTTCAGCACCACACTGCCTCCTACCATTAAACAGACATACACAGAAACACACACACAACCTCCAAAACCACCCTGTCTCCTGCAATTAAACAGATATTTACAGAAACATCCAGACAAGCCTCCACCACCACCCTGTCTCCTGTCATTAAACAGATATACACCAACATACACACACACCACCACCACGACCTCCCCTCGCCTATCATTCAACAGATATATGCAGAAACACACACACACCACCCTCCACGACAAACTTGTATCCTTCCATTAAAGAGATATACGTAGAAATACACACACAACAGTACACCACCACATTGTTTTCTGCCATTAAGCAGATATACACAGAAACACACGCACAACCATCAACCGCCGCGATGTCTCCTGCCATGAAACAGATATAATCAGAAACAAACATATATCATCCTCCAGCACCAACCTGTCTCCTGCAATTAAACAGGTATATACAGAAACACATACAGAGTGAACCCTCCCCCACCACACTGTTTGCTGCCATAATTCAATTATACACAGAAACACACACACACGCACAAACCTCACTACGATCCTGTCTCCTGCCATTAAACAGGGATATACAGAAACACACACACCACTACACAAGCAAGTTGTTTTCCACCAATGATCAGATGTAAACAGAAGCACACACAACCCTCCACTGCCACCCTTCTCCTGCAATTGAATAGGCATATCCAGAAACACACAACCCTCCACTACCAACCTGTCTCCTGCATTTCAACAGATATACAGAAACACTCTCACACACAACCCTCCATAACCTCCCTGTCAGCCAACATTAAACAAATATATGCAGAAACACACACACTCAACCCGCCACCACAAACTTATTTCCCGCCATTAAGTAGTTATACACACAGAGACGCACTCCACCACCATTTCTCCTGCCATTTAGCAGATATACACGGAAGTACACACACTCAACCCTCGACCACTATCATGTCTTCTGCCCTGAAACAGATATACACAGAAACACCCACATATACAGAATCCTCCACCACCATCTTGTTTGCTGCCATTAATCAGATATACACATAAAAACACACACACAACCCTCCAACATCACCCTGGCTCCTGCCATTAAACAGACATGCACAGGAACACACACAAACACACAAACAACCATCCACCACAACCCTATCCCCTGCGATTAAACAGATATGCGTAGAAATGCACACACACACAACCGTTAACCACCACATTGTTTTCTGCCATTAAACAGATATACACAGAAACGCACGCACACAAACACACACAAAACCCCCGACTAACATCTTGTTGCCTGCCTTTAAGCAGATATAAACAGAAACACACGCACAACCCTCAAGCACCACCACGTCTCCTGGCATGAAACAAATATACACAGAAACAAACACATACCATCCTCCACCACCACCCTGTCACCTGCCATTAAACAGATAGACACAAAAACACACACAACCCTCTACGAACACACTGTCTACTGACCTTAAACAGATATACACAGAAACATACACAATCCTCCACTACCCTGTCACCTGCCACTCAGCACGCAGACACAAAAATACAGACACTCTACCCTCCAACACCACTGTGTCTCCTGCCATTGAATTGAGATACGCAGAAACACACACAACCCTCCATGACCATCCTGTCTCCTGCCATTGAACAGGTGTACAGAGAAACACACACACACCATCGTGTGTCCTGCCATTAAGCACATATACGCAGAAATACACACACAACCCTCCATCACCAACATGCCATCTGCAATTAAACAGTTATACAGAGAAACACATACACAGCACCCTCCACCACCACCCTGTCTCTAGCCTTTGAATAGATATCCACATTAACCCACGCACACAACCCAATACGACCACCCTGTCTCCTGACATTAAACAGTTAGACACCGAAACCAACACACAACCCTCCACCACCAGCCTGTCTCGTGCCTTTAAGCAGATATAAACACAAACACACATATACATCCCTCAACCACTACTCTGTTTCGTGCCGTTAATCAGATATACACAGAATCACATACGCACAGCCCTTACACAGAAGCACACACACATCTCCACGACCACCCTGTCTCCTGCCATTAAACAGAAATGCACTGAAACACACGCACATCCCTCGACCACTACCCTGTTTCCTGCTGTTTATCAGATATACACAGAAACACGCACACACACAAACCACCACGGCCACCCTGCCTCCTGACATTAAATAGATATACAGGGAAACACACGCACACTCCTCCACCACCGCCCTGTTTCCTAAAATTAATCGATTTTACACAGAAACACACACACAACCCTCCACCATCAGTCTGTCTGCTGTAATTAAGCAGAAATATTAAGAAAAACACACACAATCCTGCACCAACACCTATCACCTACCATTAAACAAACATACACAGAAAATAAAACACACAGACAGACAAACATCCCCAACACAGAAACATGCACACACACCCCTCACCACCACCACTACCAGTAAGCACATAGCCACAGAAACACAGACAACCTACTCTCTACCACCACCCTGTCTCCTGCCATGAAAAAGATATATGCAGTAACTCATACACACACACATACATACACACACACAACTCCATGAACACCCTACCTCCTGCCATTGGACAGATATACACAAAAACACACACACACCAAACTGTGTATATCTGATTAACGGCAGGAAACAGGGAAATGGTTGAGGGATGTGTGTGTGTTTGTGTGTATATCTGCTTAAAGGCAGGAGACAGGGTGGTGGGGGAGGGTTGTGTGTTGGTTTCGGTGTCTACCTGTTTAATGTCAGTCTGCACATATGCACGGAAACACACACACACACACACACACTCACTCACTCAAATCTCCTTGACCACCCTGACTCCTGTCAATCAAACAGTTATACACACACGGAAATATACACACACACACACACACACACACACACACACACACACACACACACACACACACACACACACACACACACACACACACAACACACACAAAAATTTCCACGAAATTTACAGCTGAGGGAACGGCAGTTACAATGCGATTAGGCAAGATTTAGGAAGTATTAAATTGGGATGGAACCCGCAGGGAATGGGCTCATTAGAAATGTGGAGCTTATTCAAGGAAACGTTCCAGAGTGTCCTAGATAAATATGTAACTATCAGGCCGGGAGGAAGCTGTGGAGCGCAGGAGCGCAGGAGCCGTGGTTTACGAAGGAAGTGGAATTGAGGGTTACAAGGTAGCCAGGAAATACCTAAAGAGAGATCTCAGCAGAGCCAGCAGGAGACACGAGACGTTGTTGGCCGATAGGATCGGGGTAAACCGTAAGGCTTTCTATGGGTATTTAAGGAATAAAAGAATGGCAAGAGTAAGGTTAGGGCCAATCAAGGATATTAATGGGAAGTTGTGTGAGGAGTCGAAGGACATAGAGGAAGCACTAAATCAATATTTTTCGACAGTATTCACTCTAGAAAACGACAATGTTGTCGAGGAGAATACCGAGATACAGGCTACTAGATTAGGTGTGATTGAGGTTCACAAGGAAGAGGTATTAGAAATCCTGCAGAGTGTGAAAATAGATATGTCCACTGGGCTGGATGGGTTTAGCCTGGGATCCTCTGGGAACCCAGGGAGCCAGTGAGCCTTTGGCATTTATCTTTAAATCGTCATTGTCTATAGAAATAGTGCCAGAAGACTGGAGGACAGCAAATGTGGTTTCCCTGTTCAAGCAGGGGAGTAGAGACAACACTGGTAATTATAGACCAGTGAGCCTTATTTCAGTTGTTGGTAAAGTGTTAGAAAAGGTTATAAGAGATAGGATTTGCAATCATCTAGAAAAAAATATTATAATAATGGATAGTCAGCACGGTTTTGTGAATGTTATTTCGTGCCTCACAAACCGTATTGAGTTCTTTGAGATGGTGAACAAACAGATAGATGAGAGTAAACCGGTTGATGTGATGTATATGGATATCAGAAACGCATTCGATAAGGTTCCCCACAGTAGGCTATTGTTCAAAATGCGGAGAAATGGGATTGTGGGAGATATTGCAGTTTGGATCAGTAATTGACTTGCTGAAAGAAGACAAAGGGAGGTGCTTGATGGGAAATGTTCATCTGGTGTCCAGTTACTAGAGATGTGCCGCAAGGGTCGGAGTTAGGTCCACTGCTGTTCATCATTTTTATAAACGACCTGGATGAGGGAGTAGAAGGGTAGGTTAGTAAATTTGCAGACAACACTAAGGTCGGTGAAATTGTGGATAGTGACAAAAGATGTTGTAGGTTACAGAGAGATATAGACAAGCTGCAGAGCTGGGCTGAGAGTTGGAAAATGGAGTTTACTGTGAACAAGCGTGAGGTGATGCACTTTGGTCGAAGGAACGGGAATTCAAAGTACTGGGCTTATGATAAGCTTCTTGGTAGTTTAGATGAGCAGTGAGATCTCGGTGTCCAGGTGCACAGATCCTTGAAATTTGCCACCCAGGTTGACCGTTTTGTTAAGAAGGCATTAATAGAGGGATCGATTCTGGAACCATAAAGTGATGCTACAGCTGCACAAAACTCTGGTGCGACCGCACTTGGAATATTGTGTCCACTTCTGGTCACCGCATTATAAGAAGTATATGAAAGCTTTGGAAAGGGTGCAGAAGAGATTTACTAGGATCTTGCCTGGTATGGAGAGAAGGTCTTCCGAGGAAAGTCTAAGGGACTTGAGGCTGTTTTCGTTGGAGAGAAGAGGTTTGAAACGTGACTCAATAGAGACATATAAGTTAATCAGAGGGTTAGATAGGGTGGAGAGGGAGAGCCTTTTTCCAAGTATGGTGACGGCGAGCACGAGGGGGCATAGCTTTAAATTGAGAGGTGACAGATATAGGACAGATGTCAGAGGTAGTTTCTTTACTCAGAGAGTAGTAATGGTATGGAATGCTTGACGGCAATGGTAGTAGATTACCCAACTTTAAGTACATTTAAGTCGTTATTGGATAAGCATATGGACGTACATGGAATAGTGTAGTTTCGATAGGCTTCAGATTGGAATGACAGGTCGACGCAACATTGAGGGCCGAAGGGCCTGTACTGGGCTGTAATGATTTTTGGTCTATGTTCTATGAACACCCTGCCTACTGACCTTAAATGGATATACGCAGAAACACATGCATACACAACCCTCCATACCACCTTTTCTCCTGCCAGTAAGCACATAGAAACAGGATTACAGACACTATACTCTCCACCAGCATCTGTCTCCTGCCTTTAAGCAGGTATATACACAAACACACAAACACACACACATACACATCCCTCGACCACGACCTCGTTTCCTGCCGTTTATTGGATATACACAGAAACACACACGCACAACCCTCCACCACCACACTCTCTCCAGCCCTTAAAACAGATATACGCAGAAACACGCACACATCCCTCTACCATTACCCTGTCTCCTGCCCTTAAACAGATATACACAGAAACACACATACATACAGACGCTCCACCGCCACCCTGATTCCTGCAATTAATCAGATATACACAGAAACAGACAGACACACAACCCTCCACCACCACCAGTCTGTCTCCTATCATTGAAGCAGATACTTACAGAAAAAACATTCACATCCATGCACCACGACCTTAACACCAGAATTAAACAGACAGGCACAGAAAAGAAAACCACACACCCTTCCACTACCACCACCCTGTCTCCTGCCATTTAACAGATATGCACAGAAACACACACACAAAGCATAACATTCCATGAACAACATGCCACCTGCCATTGAGCAGATATATGCAGGAACACACACACATTCCTCCAGGACTACATTGTCTGTCCACCACCAACGTGTCTCCTACCCATAAGCACTTAGACACAGCAACACAGAGATCTACCCTCCACCACCACCCTGTCTCCTGCCATTAAAAGGATATACGCAGAATCACCAACATGCACAACACTCCATGAACACCCTGCCTCCTTTCATTGGACAGATACACACAATAACATACACACACCAAACTGTCTCATGGCATTAAGCACATATGCACAGAAACACAAACGCACACTCACTCAAACCTCCTTGACCACCCTGTCTCCTGTCACCTAACAGTTATACACGGAAATATGCACACACAACCTTCCAAGAACACCCTGCCTACTGCCCTTAAATAGATATACACAAAAACGCACGCGCATACACAATCCTCCACCACCACCCTATCTCCTGCAATTAAATAGATATACGCAGAAACACACACACAAAGCATAACATTCCATGAACAACATGCCACCTGCCATTGAGCAGATATATGCAGGAACACACACACATTCCTCCAGGACTACATTGTCTGTCTCTCCTGCCACGGAACAGATACACACACCACCACCCTATCTCCAGCCCTTAAATAGACATACACAGAATCACACGCACACCCCTCCAAGACAGCACTATCACCTGCCATTAAACAGATATACACAGACAGACACACACACACACAACCCTCCACGCCGCCCTGTTATCCTTCCACTGAGCAAACATACACAGATATACACACACACAACCTTCGACCACCACCAGTCTGTCTCCTGTCATTAAGCAGATATATACAGAAAAACGCACACAACCCTGCACCACCCCTATCACCGACCATTAATCAGATATAAACAGACAACCCTCCATCAACACTCTGTTTCCAGGCATGAAACAGATATATACAGAATTTGCTGGCTGACAGAAGGCAGAGAGTGGCTGTAGATGGAAAGTATTCTGCCCAGAAGACAATGTTGAGTGAGGTCTCCCAGGGCTCTTTACTTGGGCCTCTGCTCTTTGTAGTTTTTATAAATGACTGAGATGAGGAGGTTGAGGGGAGGATTAGTAAATTTGCAGATGACACAATGTTTGGAGGTGTTGGCAATAGTATAAAGGACTACTGCAGGCTGCAGCGCGACATAGACAGACTGCAGAGCTGGGCAGAGAAATGTCAGATTGAGTTCAACCTGGATAAATGCGAAGTGATGCATGTTGGATTGTGGAACTCGAATAGTGAATATAGGATTAAAGATAGGATTCTTGGCAGTGTGGAGGAACAGTGGGATTTGGATGTGCAAGTACATAGATCTTTCAAAGTTGCCATACAAGTTTATAAGTTTGTTAAGAAAGCATATGGTGTTTTGGCTTTCAATAACAGGGGGATAGGGTTCAAGAGCCGTGAGGTTTTGCTGCAGCTCTACAAGTGCCTGGTGAGGCAATACTTGAAGTATTGTGTCCAGTTCTGGTCGCCCTACTATAGGAAAGTTACAGAGGTTTGGGAGAGGGTGCAACGAACGATGCTGCTTGGACTGGAAGGCTTGCCTTATGAAAAAAAGGTTGAATAGGCTTGGACATCTCACTGGAGCCAAGGAGGAAGAGAGAGTCCTGATAGATGTCTACAAAATAATGAGAGGAGTAGATAGAATCAATAGCTAGAGTATTTTCCCCAGGGCAAGATTGACTGGTATGAGAACTCATAGTTGGAAGACATTAGGAGGAAGATAGAAAGGAGATGTCAGAAGTAGTTCTTATTTAGCACAGAGAGCTGTGAATGCTTGGAATTCGTTACCAGTGGTAGTGGTGGAAGCAGAGTCTTTGGGGACATTTAAGCAACTTGTACACTTGCATATGGAGAGCAGTGAATTGAGGGGTGTGTAGGTTGTAATTATTTTTTACATTAGGATTAAACTTCGTGGGTGAAAGGGCCTGTTCTATGTTGTCCTTTCTCTGTTCTATGTTCTCTGACAAGGGTGAGTCGCCTTCTGACCACCTAATGCCAACTGCAAAAGAGTTTTAAAGACTTCATCGAGTTGCAAAGGTGTCAGCACTATAAGTATGTCTTGGTCATTGTTGATTTTCTTTTCCTTCATGGGTTGAATCTTACCGCACTTCCATCGCTATTGCTAAAACTGTTGTAAATATTTTACTGAAGGAGATTATTTCCTGCTTTGGTATTAGATTTTGTCTACCTTCGGACAATGTGCCCCCCCACCCCCACTACCACCACCCTAATTCTATTGGAGATATAAATGAGGAATTATGCTCTCATTTTGGGATCCACCACCAACTTCATTGTGCTTATTGCCCACAGGCTGCAGGGTTCGGCGAGAATGGTGACCAGAGTCTGAAACTAAACTTACCAAATGGACTCCTGAGACAGTTCTTTCCTGCGTTAGGGTGGCGCCGCTGGTATTGTTCCACCAACAATAAACTCCTGTGGGGAAACCTCGCTTGGCCTTTTCGAGCGCTCTCACTCTGTATGATCTGAATGATAAAGTGCACTGTTTCTGATCCGCAGGACGCACTGCAGAAATTATCCATTCCTAGCGGACTGAGCAGCCTCCATTGATAGAGTATCATAAAGTAACAGCGAATATCTTTTGATGTCATCCTCGAAGGTACTTGCTACAAAAAAGCTGAAGTCTGCGGAAACTGCTGTGATCAGCGCTAACACAGAGGCCCAGCGGGAGTCTAGTGGTCCCATAAACGAGACATTAATGGATAAAAACGTTCTTCTTTTTAGAAGAATCCGATTCAGACCATCATCTTAACACTTCCTGGGGAGAAAATAGATGTGGGAGAGCGGACAGTCTCAACTGGTTCCAGCATTTACAAGCTTGGTTCGTGTGACAACAAAGCAGAAACCTGGAACTGTTTATCTTGCTTCTGAAAAAACAGGTCAGTAAATTTTTAAGATCATAGATATTTCTTCCTGGTGTTCATGAAATGATCTAGAGCAGAGTACAGATCCCTGAGTATGGTCTGACTTCTGTGTTATGAACTGTGATATTCTGCTCACATCATTTGAACAAATAAATGACTCAGTGACAAGATCTGCTGAATCGGATTCTGTGAAGAACAGAAGCCGATGTAATGAAAAGAGCCATAAGAGTGGGAATGTAGCAAATTATTTTCCAGACTCGAGGAGAGTGCATAGTGCTGTTTCCAGGAGTCAATATCGGTATAAATAGACTGAAACATCGTTGGATGCTATTGTACTGTATCTTTTGTACAATGGTGCAAAAGCACGGAACTTTTGTATAGAGGGTATAACTTCAAAATCCTCAATGAGGCAAAACACACAAATGAGGTAAACAAAGTAACCACACAATTTGGTATTTCGTCATGGGGTAAACGTCTCTGCTCAAACTTTGCTCAAAATCGCTCTCTGTCTAATTCCTAAGACTGAGATTCGAACAATGAATGTCTACGTCAATAAAAACTGCTCTGATCTCACAACTTCAGCATTTCACACGCCCCCTTATATATGTCTGGCAATAGTAATTCAACCCTCACTGCGTAAATTCAGCACACATAGAGACGAAATAACTATAAGAACAACAGTCAAGTATGTGACTTGACCCGATTATGTTGCAGCTAATCGATTCAGCTGTAATTGAAATTTCTTCCACCTTCCCTGTGTCGGTAATAAGATTTCATAGCTTAGTGGTCAGTTTTCATGCATTGAATTAAACCCAGCATCCGTTCTCATGTTGAAATTTACAGGGATATAAAGACATGAATAATGACACGGGCATCGTTTACTGGAATACAAAGACGTTCGCAATGACACGGCCATGATACCATGTCGTTCGAAACGAAGGAAATGAGGTTTACTGGGAGATATACCCACTAGAAACGAAAAGAGGGCGGTTTAATGGGCTGATGGCATAGATAAAGAATAATGCGGGAGAAATCAGGAAAGACTTAGTTGTGTCCGAATAGAGGTTATCCAGCTGATGTGAAGGTCTTAAGAGTATTTATGAGGGAAACTTCCTCATAAATACTCTTAAGGTAAGGACCAGCAGAGATTTACAAACATGTTGCTAACTCTGTATAAAATGGAGCTTCGTGGAATGATTCGTTAGGCTGGGATTATTCTCCTTGAAACAAAGGAGGTGGAGAGGAGCTCTACAATCACATAATAACATTTATAAACGGTCAACATTCGTGGGATCTTGACAGGGTAGATACGGCAGGTGGCTTGCCCTATGCTCTGAGAAGAGCACAAGAGGACATAATTTCAGAATTAGATATTGCCTATTTAATTCAGAAATGATGAGTAATTTCTTTGCTCAGGGGTCAGAGAGTCTGTGTCATTTTTGTGGCACCCACTGTTTGACTGCGTTGTTGAGTATTTTCAAATTGTGCCAGATAGTTAATCAGAAAGGTGATGGAACCTTGTCGACGTAAGTGAGAAGAATTGAGTTGAAGATCATCAGATCAACCATGAGTTCGGTAAATGTTGGGGCAGTCTCGATAGGCTGAGTGGCATACGTCTACTTTGTTTAACATTTGGTCTAACGCCTTATTTTATTCATAAGTTCAGAACTATGAGGGGATGTGCTGAAGTGATAGGAAACTTTTATGAAACCGATTAGACAGATCAGGAACAAGCCTCATAAACTCAGGAGGAAGAAATGTTCTGTGGCTTGGGTGCAACAAATGACACTGGGCACAGTACAGTTGGCTGTATACTGAAGCTGTGATTGCTGATGAAAGTTGGTGGATCTTATACAGTTGGCAAGTCAGTGATCTCGCTGGATGATGGATCGTTGTATGGTTCACACATATCAGACATTTGTGGAAGAATGAAAGGTTCGTTTCATTGGAGAAGTTTTCTGCGGTTCCAATTCCGAGTGACTGTTTGAAATACTGATCAGATTATTGTGTGAAGTGTTTGGTTAAAATACTCATGAACAACCCCACTGGATAAACCTGTGCTCACGATCTCTTGTTATCTGTTTCTCTTTCTTTCGATGTAACTTCATAGAAAGACAAGATGGAACATAGTGCGGAAAGAAAAAATGCGTTCTTTCTCATTACACCAATTTAATGTATAATTGAATAGAATGACTGCTCTCGCTCTTGATTTCGACTTTAATGTGGTGTGTATTGCTCGGCAATCTCCAGTGCAGTAAAGGGCAAGAACAAGATGCACGATCCAGTGTTTTAACAGAGTGTGAGGTGCAAAGAAAAACTGCTGAAGTAGTTTGTGAAGTTTGTAACTAGAGTGTGAATCGGATCCGTGAATGTGGAGAACAACAGTATAATAACACACCACCATAATCGCCCGGTCTCCTCAGCAGATTTTGTAGAGAGGTGGCATGTGACCTCATCAGGTTACATGCAGTGAAAGCCATGGATGAGAAATTTCCAGAGGGGAATCGAATCCACACCAGAGTGTTTCAGCTTTCACCAGAATTTTAATGACAGCAAATTCCAATAAATAGCCATGCTCGTCAGAATGAATACCTGTCAGTGATACATTCTGAGTCAGAACTGTGTCAGAATCAAACAGACAGCAAGACTTCTACTCATATTCTCACCTTCATTTGACCCATAATTTGTTCAGTGACTTTCTCTCTCAGGTGGAGAAGCAGCCATGGAGAGGGAAATAAAGGCGATGTTGTGGCTCAATGGCCTTTCTCAAATGGCTCAACCTGAATTAGATTAAACCGCAAGAAACGCTGTTTGTTCGTTTCATTTTAATTTTGCTGCCACCTGACCATGTTCATTGTAATCTCGCAAGTGAATTAGATTTATCCCATTGGAACGATTAATGTTGTATTCAAATTTGCTCCAATTTTATTCCAGCTTAAGGATAATACTTCTTAGAAAAGCAGAAGGTTAAAGTCCAGTTTTGTTGCTCGTTACTTTGGCAGATTTCACTGAGTATCAAATGGTCCAAACATCATGGTGTTTGTCCTCACATCTTTAACGCATATGATTAAACCACGAAGTCGACCTCCAAACAACTGGTCACTTCCCATTCATTATGTAACATCTTCCCATCGCAATAGAAAAAATCCACTCAGTTCCATTTACAATGCTTGAATATTATGCCAATTTTTTCAAAATTTAGAGTTTTAGAATCGAATCTTATTCAGCTGCATATCTTCACGAAACGTCTTTACATTTAAAGTCAACTAAATTAGACAATGTTTCCCCGCAACTTCTGACTGACTACACCCCACCCCTACTCCTTTACCTATCCACACGCTGTCGCTCCCCTTGTGAAATTTATTCCTTTTATGTCACCAAATGTGCCTTTCCAAATATTTTGAAAAACAGATTCTCTGAGTGACAGCGATTCTGTTCTCATCATTTCTTTGCCATTCAAAGGTGTTATTCAAAGGTATTGAATGCCTGACATCTCGATGTTTAATTACTTGAAAGAGGAAATTTTCTACCCATTTACTCTGTCCAAACATTTTATAACCGGAACCCCCCACTAAGTCTTCCTTGGTTCATGGATAACTGTTCTCAATTTTCCAAGAAGTCAAGTGAATAAAATCTCATCCTCAGTACACCTCGCCAGCATCGTTTGTAATGGCTTTACACCCCAGTAATCATTATTATCCTCGCCGATAGAATCACAGAATCCTACAGTGTAGAAAAAGCATTACCGTCAATCGAGCCGGTGTCGACTCTCTGAAGGTCATCTCACCCAGAGCAAGCTCCCCTCCCTATTCCCGTGTACTTCACCTGAGGAAGAGTGAGCCCTCCCCCTTATGATTTCAAATTAACCGGTAAGACTATAACCTGTCATCCTGTGACTTGTGACCTTGTCCCCGCGTTACCCATGGATAATTCACCTAACTTAGTGAATTCACTCCCTGGACACGAGAGGGCAATTTAACTTTGCCAATCAACCGAATCCTCCGAGCGAACAGCAGTGCGAATTACTGTCACAATGTTCCATCATAGTGAGCAATTGCTGTATCATTTTTTAATGGCTTTATACCCTGGTAACTCAGCCTCGTCAAAGCAAATCAACCCAAATTCAATGTATCGAAACACTACTCTGTCCATTACAATTTCATTCATGCTGAGGAAAATGTTTCTGCAATCATATTTGAAGGTTTTTACGCTGTTTCTTCCGCACCATCCTCCTTCCAGTAAACACGTCAATCCAGTACGAGTTTTTCAAATGCTTTTCATTCCAACACAAATACAATGTACAGTTTGCTGAAGTCACGTGTTTGTACTTTCACTGACACTCTGCTTCCCTGAGAGCTGCAGCCCTTCCCCACACTGATTCAGGCAGCACTGTCATTCCTGTGGCATGCACCATCGAAAATGGAAGGACAGGTATCAATGCCTGAACTTGGTAATGGAGTGACAGTTTTAAAACATTTACACTGTTCCCAGCGGGGAATTGAGCCTTGTGACAGACGGGGAACTAACCACGATACTACCGAGGACAGGAGTGTCAAAGGAGGCCCTTCAGCCAATTGTGGCCACACTTGTCAAAAACAACTGCCGAATGAACTGAATCGGATTTCTCAATGCTTTTCCCACAGCCTTATATGTCTTGGTCTCACAAGATCACATCTGAATATTTATTCAGGTTATACGGGTTTTTGCGGCTCTGAACAATGCAGGCAGTGTATTCTAAATTCCACCCACCCACTGGCTGATAACGTTTTTTGCACATCTTCTCAAACCTTTCTGCCTTTCTCCTTAAATCTCTGGTCCCTGCTGATCGATCCCTCCATCAATGGGAATCTCGTTCAGTCAAATCTGTCCATACCCTAACTCATTCATGACTTATCTACATCTCATTTACAATGCGACAAACAGTCCACTCTGTCCTGTCTTTCTTCACAACTGAAACTCTTCGTCCCAAACAACACCCTGGTAAATATATCCTGCAATGTTCTCAGTGTGATGACATCCCTGCACACAACACTCTTGCTTGAGCCTAATGAGCATTTGTTTTAAAATTTCTCGATTAATATGAGGGCGATCCTGGCTAAGCACAATTTATTATCCATTCCGAATTGCCCAGAGGGCAGTTGAGACTCAACCATATTGCGATGAGTCTGAAGTCACATGCAGGCCAGACCAAGTAAGGATAGCAGATTCCGTCCTGAAATGACATCAGTAAACTAGATGTTTATTTTTCAACAATTGTCAATGGATCTATAGTAGTCATTAGATTTATCAATGCAGATATTTGCTGAATCCAAATTTTACAATCTGACATAGTGGGACTCAGGCCCGAGTACCCAGACTATTACCTCGTTTTCAGGATTATCAGTCCTATGAAATTACAGCGAAAGCAACGCAGAAAGTCACAAAAGCTGATCGTTTCCAATAAAATTTCTTTTTCCCAAAACTGCCCTGGGTCTTTTCCATGAGCCTGACGCTCCAATTGTCTCTGGCCTATGTCAGTAAAAGCTGCTACATGGGGATTGATTTCAAAACTGCGGTTTTCAAATGGATCGACTTGTTTGGAGATCCCAATGGTGGGATTGCAGCACGTTCACCCAGCAACAGTGACCGCAGGACAGACAGTACAGTATCAATGTGAAGAAGAGTGATGGATTGTGCATTGCCTCAGAGAAATGGGAGGAGGGACCGAAAGGACGATTAATGATCGTGGGAAGGAGAGAAATCTCCGACAACGGGTGTGTTTGAATCCTGATATATGAAACGCAGAGATGTGAGAGAGTGGAATTTGAAGGTAAAACAATTGTTTCTTACTATGTGTCACAAAAAGGACAACGGAGAGAACACTTAGTGTCGTGTATGGTTTCGAACCGAGGTTGCTGTGGTCACAATGCAAAATACAGATGACCACGATCACAGCAACAACAGAACAGGATACTTGCAAGCAGCAATAAGTGTACTAGCAGAGGAAATGATCGGAAAAACAGCAAATGTAAAATATCAGTACTCAGCGAAGAGTGACAGACATGTGGGAACTGCGAATGAGTTGAATCTTTAAATTCGATGTCTTCAGAGGCTGTGAAGATCCTTGAATGAGAATGTTGAAAACTGAGATTGATAGATTTCGCCAAAATATTAAAGATTTGGGGGACAGTACAGGGTATTGTTGAAATGTATGTTTCAGTAGAATTTTAGCTTAACATCGGCGACTTCACCAGCTTCCTAAAGGCCATAACCAATGTTGCAGATAACCACACATAATCTCAGTTCACAGCCTCGATTCAGAGAAACTGCGGCACAGCCTCCCAGATCCAACCGGAAATGGGGATGGGATGAGTGCGCGATATTACTCTCTGGCTCCAGTGATGCAATAGGTGACAGTGCGGTCCTTCTATGATGATATAGAAGCGCAAGAAATTCCTAGGTTGAGTGTGCTCCTGATCAAGGGAATAGTTGCCCCCGTTTGTACTATCACAGCGATTTATAGTGCATCTTGCTAAGACAGCTAAGTGGCACAATTGAAGCGTGTTGAGCCGTTAGCTTTGCAGTGGTGGGTTTAACAGATGCTTTTGTTGTTTGGATCTGTGTTTCCGACACTGGCGATGGAAGATGCTTTTGTTTGCATCAGATCAGAATCAGTTTCTTCCACACAGTCAAGACTTATACCTGGAGAAGGTGGTGTTGGGGTAATATTTAGAACTGGTTATCCTTGGGGGCTGGGACAAAGGAAACGGTGATGTTTAAGTTCGACGAATAACAACCCGAATGCAAGCCTGGCCTCAGGAACATAGATAATAACATTAATTTCCTGCAATCCCATTCATTGCTGTCCCTTAAGCAGAATCTTCACCCAGTCCTGCCTACGAGAGACTCCAGGGCCAGAAAAACATGAGCTTAATTCAAGAATCTACATCGTTTGGGGAAGCAGGGTAGTCAGCCCTTCCAGTCCAGATGGTCCAACCGAAACGCATCCCACCAGGACCCACGGTATTCCCTATCCCAGAAACCTGCATTTCCCATTGTTGAGTCCTGTAACTGCACATCATTGGTCATGAGGGAGAAATAAAAACGCAAACACATAGCGAATGTGCAGACTGCCCACAGATAGAGACCCGAGGCTGGGATCGCACCCGGGTGTGTGGCGTAGCCAGTCAGCAACGAACAAGGGGTGAAGAATAAATGTTATCCTGACCAGTGATAATCACACCCTGTGGGTGAATGAGAAAGAATGAAAACACATTCACAACATGGAAAACAGGATTTGTATTTGTGTGGCCACAATTTGAAAGGATCGTTCACCCTGAGTTGGAAAAAGGACACCGATACCACAGAGAAAGCAGGGCAATGTGGGAACTGCAGGAAGAGATTCAATTAACCACAGAAATGGAAACTCATTTAATCATTAACATTGGGGACAAGCCGTTCACCAGTCCTGTGTGTGTGAAGGAATCACTGAGCAAAACAACCTCCGGAGACTCCAGTAGGATTACATATCCCATCAGGTATTCGATTATGCTGTCAATGCTGCAGTTAATCCCAATCAGCTATTTGTTCCATAGCATCAATCATAGAGTCATACAGCATGAAAACAGGCCTGTCAGTCCAATCAATCCATGCTGAATGTACTGCCAAACTAATCTAGTCCCATCTGTCTCCTGCTGTACCCGCTGAGTGGTTATAATGCCCTTGTAGTTTTACATCCAAAAATCCAAGTAATATTTTGGGGACAAAGGGTTCAGGTCCTGGCATGACAGATAGTGAAGTTCGAATTCAATAAGCACCTGGAATTGCAGAGTCTCGTGATGACCTGAATCAGTTGTGTGGAAACTCCCATCTGATTCACTCATGCCAGTTCGTGAAGCAAACTGTCATATTCATCTGCTCTGTCCCATAGGAGATCCAGATGGATAATATTATGGTTGACTCTTAACTGTCCTCTGGGAAATAACTGATGTACTAGGCATGAATAAATTTATTTTTAAAATCCCACTTTCCCATTCATTTTTGGATCTAATTGTTCTTTAAATGTTGCAAATGTACCCTCATCCATCACTTCCTCAGCATGTAAGAAACCTTCTCTAAAAGAAAGCCTCACATGTCTTTTTTTTAACTTTCGGTCTTTTCATCTTAAACATATGCCCTCTCGTCTTGAAATCCCCTTCCTGGGAAAAAACAGCTATCGTTAACTCTAACTTTCCTCTCAAGAAGTTATAAATTTCTGTCAGATCGCCGCTTAATCCCCTAACCTAGAGTGAAAACAGTCTCAACTGGGAGAAAGTGAGAACTGTAGATGAGGGATCAGAGTCGATAGTGTTGTGCTGGGAAAGCACAGCAGGTCAGACAGCATTTGAGGAGCTGGAGAATCGACGTTTCAGGGAAGAGCCTGATGAACGACACTTGCGCAAAAAAAAATGATTCCCCTGCTCCTCGCATGCTGCCTTACCTGTTGTGGCTTTCCAGCACCCCAATCTCAAATCTGAAAATAGTCTCAGCCTATCCAGCCTTCCATCATAACTCAAACCTCCCACACACGGCAACATGCGTGTATACCTTTTCTGAACCTGCTCCAGCTGAATAATATCATTCCTACAACTGGGCAACCGGAACTGGACATAACGTCCCGACTACTATACACAGAGGACTGAGCGATGAAGGGAAGTATGTTAAATACCTTTGAACACCTTGTCTGTAGGTGATAGAATTATGTACCTGCATCCCGAGCTTCTGTGTTCTCCAACACTACGCAAAGCCCTACTCTTGTTGTTGGACCAAAATGCAATACGTTCCATTTATCCAGATTGAACTCCATGTTACATTTTTCAGTCCAACGACTCATTGGATTTAAATCCTTTTGAAACTTAGATAATCTTCCTCACTGTCTACAATTCTGATGTCGCCTGGAAACCTACGCAGCATGCCTGCTGTGTGTTCCACTGCTTTCTCATATAGATCAATGATTCATATTTACTTGTAGTGGCCGTGATTTAGCAGTGTGTAGATCAAACAACAGTTAGTCATGTAATTAACCATGAGGAAGAAAGCCGCAGACTGCAGGGAGATATTAAATAATAGGAAATACAAAATGGTGACAACAATTCATTCCAGGTAAGTGGGTGATGGTGAAGGAAAATCAAACTTCAAACCAGCCGCCCTCACTCCAGTTGTCGCACTCAGTTGTCTCAGCAAGATGCACTGTAGACCGCTGTCATTATAAACAGGAACAAATTTCCCTTCTGCCCTGCCTTTGACCAGGAGCATTCGCAACCACGTAACTGCTTACGTCTCTAAACCCTCATAGAAGTATCGTGCATTCTCCGGAGCCATCGGAGTATCTCAGAGACCTCATTCCCATCCCGATTTCAAGTTGGATCTTTGTGACTGCGCTACTCAGTTCCTCTGATTCTGGGGTTGGGAACTGGGACTCTGTGGCAGCAGTGGTTACTGCCTTGTGTGGGGAGCTGGTGAAGGATCCGATGTTAAACTGCATTGTTATTGATCTTTGATGTTTTGGAGAAATCTATTTATCTCAGCCTTCAGCATATTATTTATGGATTCACCCCAGCGTCTGTGGGCACCAATGTTAAACGATTAGCCCATTCTGAGTTCCCACATATCTGCCACTGTTCGCTAAGCACTAATATTCTGTGTTCGGTACTCTGCCTAACATTGTCCATACTACTGTACTTATAGCGGCATGTCAGCGTGCTGATGTATGGGATGCCGCGATCGTATAGTGGTTAGTACTCTGCGTTGTGGCTGCAGCAACCTCGGTTCGAATCCGAGTCACGGCAGTAGTTTCTCTATTTGCCCCAGTTTTTGTGAAGCACGCAAAGGTATAAGTTATTTTAACATGGTAATTTTGTCCAAGGCAATGATCTTATTCCTTCAAATTCTGCTGGCTCATAACTCGGTGTTTCATATGTCAGCATTCAAATCCGTCCGTTCTCAGAGACTTCTTCCCTCCTACGATCATTAACCCGACCTTCCGTCCAACACCCCCAGTTCATTAATTTGAGGATGCCGTTGTTGGAGTATGGTGTACAAAGTTAATAATCACACAACACCAGGTTATAATTTTACATGTTTAATTGAAGCACTAGCTTTCGGAGCGCTGCTCTTTCATCATGTGGCTGTGGAGTCCTATTTCATCAAGGCACTGACTCTCACATTGATACCGTTCAGTCGGTGTTGCTGTGGACACTGTTGCTGGGTGAACGTACACCAACCCCACGATCGGGACCTGCAGACCAGTTGATCCATTTGCTTACCGCTGTTGTGAGATCAATACTCATGTAGCAATTTTTACTGAGACGGGCAAGAGATTATTGGAGGGTCAAGCTCAGGAAAATGACACAGGACAGTATCGTGGAAAAGCAACTCCATTGGAAAAGCTCAGTTTGACTGGTTTTCTGCAATGCCGAGCACTCTTCCGACTGGACTGTTAACTCAGACACCAGGGACTCGGGTTTGAATCCGACCATGCTAGGTGGTAGAATTGGGATTCAGTAAATATCTGGAATTACGAATCTAATAACTCCTATAAATCCATTGTCAATTGTTGAAAAAAAATTAAAACCATCAGTTTCACTGGTGTCCTTTAAAGAAGGAAACTGCCTTTCTTATCTGGTCGGGCCTCCATATGACTCCAGACTCACTGCAATATAGTTGAGTCTCAGTGCCTGCTGTGTTCTTAGAGATAGCAAAATATGCTGCCGAGCCAGCGATGCCCTCATACAGTAACAGAATAAAGGAATTTTATTTGGCTCTAGCTCGAGTACTGTGTGCAGTTCTACAATTCACATGATAGCATGGATGTGATCGCACTGGGAACAGTGCAGGAGAGATTCACTGGGGTATTGTTTGGCTGAATATTTTCAGTTATGAGGACAGACTGGGGTTGTTTGTCGCCCAGCAGAGGAGATTGGTGAAGACATGACTGAGATGTTCAAACCAATCAGGGATACGGATCGGATAGATTGAAAGAAGCGTTTCCTTTTGATGGAGGGATCGAATACCGGGCCAAGAGATGTCGGGAAAAGAAGAAAGCTTTGAGTACATGTGCGCAAAGCGTCACAAAGGCGGAAACCGTTTTCAGCTGAAAAAAATATTAGATGAGACTTTGTGATGCCAAGACATATAAGGCTATAGGCTGAATGATTGAAAACTTGATTCAGGTCGTTTAGCAGTTGTGTTGGACAAGTGCGGCCACAACAGGCTGAAGGGCCTCCTTCGACGTGGTTGTCCTCGGCAGTATCGTGGTCAGTGTACCCGCCTGTCACGGGACACAATTCACCGCTAGGGGCATCGTAAATCTTTTAAACCTGTCGCGATTTTACCCAGTGAAGGTTATTAATGCCTGGCCTTCCATTCTCGATGGGATATGTCACAGGAAGAACAGGGCTGTCTGAATCACCGTGGGGAAGAACTGCAGCTCCTGGAGAGAGAATGTCAGTGAAAGTGCAAACAGGTAACTTATGCAAACTGTACATTGTATCTGTGTTGGAATGAAAACCATTTTATCGATTTCTTTCTGACTGAAATGTTTGCTTAAAGCAGGAACCTGAGGAAGAAAACAGGGTAAACCCATTCAGATCTGAGTGCAGAAACATTTCCTGAAGCACGAATGAGGTTGTACAGCACAGAATCGCGTTTGGATGCATTGAATTATGGTTGATGGGCGCAGCTTGCTTTCACTAACCTGAGTTACCAGTGTGTAAAGCTATTAAACATGATGCAGATGTTTCTCACTGTTATAATATAATTGCTGAGTGGTCGCACTGATTTTAGATCTGCAGGTCAGGTGGATTGACCATGTAAAATTGCCCGGTCATTCCACGGAATGAAATCACTAAGTTAAGTGAATTAGCCATGGGTAATGTCAGCAGTCACACGATGCAATTGTTCATTCCAGTAGGTTTATTTGAAATCACAAGCCAGGGGGCTGTTCTTTCTTCAAGTGAAATATATAGGATAGAGTGGGAGCTAGGTTTGATTGTGATGCACTTCAGAGTGACCCTATAGACTCTATTGGGTGAATTATAATTTCCGCCTTGTAGGGAATCTGTGATTCTATCAGAGAGGAGACTGCCAGCGTTTACTGGGCTGCAAAGACATTAGAGATGATGCTGACGGCGTTTGGCGGGGATGGTATTTTATTTATTTGTGTGTTGGAAAATTTGGAACTGAACCAAGGAAAACCGAATGGAAGTTTTCCAGAGTATGTGAGGTTTGGAGGGATGAAATAAGTGGTAAATTCACTCTTTCAAGTTACTAAATTTCTGAACGTCATGTATTCAAAACCATTGATGTAGGACAAAGAAATGATGGAGCAGAATTTCTGTCACTCAGAGAATCCGTTTCCAAAATATTTGGGAAGGCACATTTAAAGACGCACAAGCAGCGAGTTTCACCAGGAGACAAAGACAGCCTGTGGCTGGGTAAAAGTGTAAAAGTGGGGTGTGGGGGATGGAATGTGCGAGGAAGTAATGTCTAATTTGGATAAATTGAAATGCAAAGAAATATCAGAAACGTATGCAGCCGAATAAGAGAAAGCAAAAAAAACGCAGAATTTTGAACGATTTCCATTAATATTCCACATTAAACATTATAAATTGAACAGAGCAGATTTTATAGATTGTCAAGGAAAGATATTCCATAATGAGTAGGAAGCGATACGTCGCTTGGAGATCGATTTTGTGCTTTAATCCCGTGCTTTAAAGACGGGCGGACAATCACCATGATGGTGGGTTCATTAGATACCCACTGCAATCTGCCAAAGCAACTGAGCATCAAAACTGGCTTTTTCTTTGCAGTTAAACTTTTAGTTTTTCTCATCAGTATTTTCTTTAAGCTGAAATAAATTCGGATCAAAATTGAATACAATATTAAACATTCCAATTATATAAATCCAATTCACTTCCGATCATTGCAATGAGCAGAGTGAGGTTGCAGCAAAATTGATAAAATGAAGCGAACAAAACTGCATTTCCGAGAACTTTACTCAGTTCAGGTTCAGCCATATGAGAAAAGCCATCGAGCTAAACCATCACCTTCACTTCTCTCTCCAGAAATACTTCTTCACGTGAGGGAGAAACTGTCTGAAGAAATTATGAGTCAAGACTAAATATGCGTGTGAAGGTGACGGCAATTTCTTGTTCGCTGGTTCATTCTGAGACAGTTCCGACTCAGAATGAATCACGGACAGCTATTCCTTCCAAGGATGGTGTCAATTCCTTGGATTTTGCTGATATTATCATTCCTCTGAAAGCAGAAACATAATGGTGTGGATTCGATTCCGCTCAAGGAATTTCTCATCCCCTATGAGCACCATATGTAATCTTGACAGGGTCACCAGTGAGCTCCTTTACTATGCGAGGAAATAACCCCGAGGTTATGGCGACGGGTTAGTAATTCATTGTTCACATGTGGGTTCAAATCCTGCTCTGGTTGTTGCTTTTATTAAACGCAGCTGGGGTTTTCCTTTGTGCCTTGCATCTTTAGTTTACATTAGATGGAGAATCTTGCTCTTGCACTTCATTGCACCGGAGATTTACGATAAATGGATACCATATCAAAGTCGAAACAAACCAATTTGATTGTGTTGTAAGTTGAATTGGGATAATGAAAAGGAGTGCAACTTTTGTTTCGTCCCTTCATTCCATCTTGACTTTCTATGAATATACATCGAATGAAAGAGAAACAAATAAGGAGAGATCGAGAGCAATAGTTTATCCAGTGGGATTGTGAATGAATATTTTGATGTAACATTCGACACAAAGGTCTGATCAGTATTTCAAATAGTCAATTGGAATTGGAACTGCAGAAAGCTTCTCCAGTGAAACAAACCTTTCATTCTTTCACAAACTATTGCTGTGTGAATCACACTTGCAATCCATTATCCAGCAGGATCACCAAGTTGCCAACAGCATTAGATCCACCAATTTACTTTAGCAATCACAACTACTGCACATACCCATCTGCAGTGTGCCCAGTGCCATTTGTTGTTTCCAGGCCACAACACATTTCTTGTTCATGGGTTTATCAGCCTTGTTCCTGATATTTCTGATAAGTTTGAGAAACCTTTTATATCACTTCATCCCATCCCCCCAGAATTCCAAACTTATCAATAGAATAATACGTTCGACCAAATGATGTAGGATTGGAAGTCGGCTATTCAGCCCATCGAGTCTGCTCCACCATTCAACGAACTCATGGCTGATCTGTTAATCCTCAACTCCATTCTCCAGCCTTACATCGATAGGGCTTCATCGTATTTCTGGATAAATATCTGTCTGAAAATATGCAATAACTCAGCCTAAACAAAATTTTCTGGAAAGGGTTCCACAGAATCACTGGAAACTGAGCAAAGAAATTAGTCCTCATTGCTGAATTAAATTGGCAATAACTAATTGTGACTTCATGTCCTCTGGTGCTCTCATCATACCAGACGGCAAACTACCGACCCGTAACAATCCTGTTAAGATCCCATGAATATTGAACGTCCATAAATGTTATTATGTGATAATACAGCTCCACTCTGCCTCTTTTGTTTCAAGGAGAATAATCCCAAGCTAACCAATCATTCCACGTAGCTCCAGTTTATCCAATGTTGACAACATCTTCGAAAATCTCTGCTGTCCCCTGCAGCGTCCTTACATATTATTAAGGCAAGTAGAGAAATTTATGTGAAGGAACGATTGAAACTCCAAGCACAGATTTGAAAGGGAACTTGAAATCAGACAGCGACTGGAATCAGATCGGTCCACTCAAGGACGGAATACAGTAATGGTAACTCTGACAAATGAGAATCTAATCATATCCCACTGACATTCAATGGCTATACTGTAACCAAACTACGCCATATAATCGTCCACAGAGCTAGACTTTAGATAAAAAATTATATGAACTGGCTATATAAACATTTTGACAACAAAAACATGTCCTTCGGTAGTCATGTTTTGATTATAAACTCAACTCGTGCCACCGTGAATCCTACATCGTTTGCAACGCACAAATGAGACGTGGAACACGACTCTCTCCATTTGCTTAGATGGGTGTAACTTCAATAACACTTAGGGAACTGAATACCATTTACGACAATGCAGTCACTTGATTGTTCCCTCTTCAATACCTGCAATATTCATTCTCTTCACCGCGAAGGAACAATTCAGCAGAGTGCACCAACTACAAGATGCACTGGAGTTTGTAATCTGGGCATTTTAACAGAACGTTCAAATCTCAACAGCTTTACTGACTATAAGGACAATGTTGGAAGACGCAATTAAACTTCATCATTTGCAAGTTACCGTCCAAGGCGCATAGGACCCTGACATGGAAAGTAATCAGTGATAAACTCATTGAGTGGTGAAACAGTCTTGATGGGCAATATTGCATATTTCAGCTTTCTACTTTTATCTTACAATTTTATGCGGTGACCAGACTTGTGCTCAGTCCTTTAACTATTCCCTAAACTGCTGGTTGCTAAAGTGCTGCTATCATCCACGGCCTGTGGTCAACAATAGAAAATATCCGAAAACCCTCTCAATCCACTGATTCCCCATAAGATTAGAGTGGTGTTGGAGAAGCACAGCAAGTCCGGCAGCATCTGAAGAATAGGAAAAATGAACGATTAAGGCAAAAGCCCTTCATCAGGAATGAGACTGGAAGCATATGGGATGGAGAGATAACTGAGAGGGGGTGCAGCTTTGGAGAAGGTAGCTGAGAGCGCAGTAAGTGGATTGAGGTGGGGGTGAACGTGATATGTGAGAAAAGAAGGTGGAATGGTTAGGTGGGAATGAGGATGCATTAGTGGGACAGGTCAGGAGAGCGGTGTTGTGCTGGAAGTTGGGAACTGGAGAAAGGTAGTGGAGGGGAAATGAGAAAACTGGTGAAGTCCAAATTGATGCCATGGCGTTGAAGTGTCGCATGGCGAAAGATGAGGCTTTCTTCCTCCAGGCATCGGGTGTAGAGGCAGTGGCGGTGGAGGAAGCCCAGGACCTGCATGTCCTCGGGACAGTGGGAGGGGGAGTTGAAATGTTTGGCCAAGGCGCATTGGGGTTGAATCTTGCGGGTGTCCTGGAGATATTTTCTGAAGTGCTCTGCGAGAAGACATCCAGTCTCCCCAGTTTAGAGGATACCACATCGGGAGCAACCGATACAATAAATGACACATGTGGAAGTGCAGGTGAAACTTTTATGGATGTGGAAGCCTCCATTGGAGCTTTGGACGGAGGTGAGGGGGTAGATGTGGGTGCTAAGTTTGCAATTCCTGCAGTGACAGGGGAAGGTGGTAGGAGGAAAGGGTGGATCATTGGAGGGCGTGGACCTGACTAGGTAGTCACGGAGGGAACGGTCTTGGCAGAAATTGGATAGGGGTGGTGTCCGTTTAGAGGTGGCGAAACTGCCATTTGATGATGTGATTTATGTGGAGGTTAGTGGGATAGAAGATGAGGACCTTGTTGTGGTTGGAGGTGTGGACTTCGTGGGCGGAGGTACGGGACATGGATGAGATGCGTAGGAGGGCATCTTCAACCAGAAAAGAGGGGAGTTTCCGGTCTTTAAAGAAGGACGACATCTGATGTGTTCTGTGGCGGAACTTGTCCTGTGGGAGCAGATACGTTGGAGGTGGAGGAATTGGGAATACAGGAAAACATTTACGCAAGAGGTCGGGTGGCAAGAGGTATAATCCAGACAGCTGTGGGAATCAGTGGGTTTGTAAAAAGTTTGCCAGTAATACTGACCTCGAGGGAGAAATTTCCTTCCCCACCACTATCCACTTTTCACAAAGACTGTTTCCTCCACGACTACCTATTCAAGTCCACGCCCTTCAATGACCCACCCTCCCCTCCCGGCACATTCCCCTGCCACTGCATGACTTGCAAAATCTGCACCCACATCTTCCCCCTCACATCCTTCCAAAACTCCGATGGAGCCTTCCACATCTATCAAATGTGCATCTGCACTTCCACACATGTCATTTATTGCATCCGTTTCTCACGATGTCTCTTATACATTGGGACCACCGGATATCTTCTCGCAGAGCATTTCCAGGACACCCACAACAGTCAACCCAACATCCCTTGAACAAACACATCAATTACCCCTCCCCACCCAATCTGCCGATGGCAGGCTGGTCCTGGGCCTCTTCCACCGCTATTTCCTCATCACCTGACGCCTCATCTTCCACCTCAGGACCTTCAACCCCAGGGCATCAATGTGGTATTCGCAAGATTACTACTCGCCCCACGCCCACCTTATCCGAGTTCCAGCCTTCGAGCTTGGTGCCATCCGACTGACGTGTACCACCTGTCTATCTTACTTCCCATCTATCTGCTCCACACTCTTCTCCGACCTATCACCTTTAACCCCACCTCCATCCACATACAGCATTCTCAACTAAATTCTTCCCATTCCCAGCCCTCCCGTTTTTCTCTCCACTCTTGATGCTCCCAGCTTTAGTCCTGATGAAGGCCTTTTGCGGAAACATCGCTTCTTTTTTTGCAACTCGGATGCTGCCAGACCTGCTGTGTTTCTTCAGCACCAGTCTAATCTTGATTCTGATCTCCAGCATCTACAGTACGCTTTTCCGTCCAACTGATTCCCATGTCCATTGATCTTCAGGGATCGTAAATGTCCACTCCATGATCTCTTTGTCCGTCTACACCACACAGAATATTCACTGTTCTTGTTTCTTCTCCCCAAATTCATTAACACTCATTGATCTGGATTCAATTCCATTTCGCATTTTACTTTCCATCTGACTAATGCATCACTGCAGTCCTTGGCATTCTTCACCAAAGTCAACTACACTACCAATTGTTGTATCATCCGCAAACTTGCAAATCATGGCTTCAAGAACCAAGTCTAAATCATTGGTCTACATCAGAAAACAGTGGCACTCCACTGGAAACAGGCACCCAAACAGGGTTCATTGCTGATTGCGAATAAAAGCTTCAATAACAGCAGAATCGAAATCCGGCTGTCATTTGTAAACTTCCTGGTCACACTGTCAGTTGGTCTCCTGAGGGATCACTTCTCACATATGGGAGTGGTGATGACCTGTGACACATTCTGACTGAGCAAGTGATTTTGCGCCTCAGTGGGTAATTGAATCCCTTCCTGCAGTCACCCCATGGCCCTGACTTCTTTGCGCTGCCGGTATCCTTGTGTCTATTTAGTTTTGATATCAGTTGAATTCGAGTACACACAGACACGATTCCCATTTTCCCCGTTTTTCATTTATTTTATTGTTCCTTAGTCTCCCATGGAATGTGGCTATCATTGGTCTGAAGACCATTTGTTGTTCATTCTTAATTCACCTTGAACTGAGTCAGAGGGCATTCATGGGTGAACCACATTGTCGTGGGTCTGGAGTCACATATCGACAGGACTTGTCACGGTCGGCAGATTTCCCTTTCGAAGGGACATGAATGAATGAGTTTTCAGTATATTAAAGTTATTGTCTCTGTTCCTGTGATTGGGTTTGTTTTCCAGATTTTATTCATCGAATTTAACAAAAAGCAGCTGTCACGTTCCAGTCTCCAAAGATTACTCACCCAATAGGTTGCCGCTGCACTAACAACTCCCTGCTGCATTTCTCCATTGATATAATGGCATTGTAAATTCAGATTATCCCAGATGGAGAGGAAATAGGATGCGTTTCTGTGTTGGAATGGTACAATATACGCTGGATTGGAGTGTTTACTGGAGCAGGAGATTGATGTGGAGACGATGTGAGCAAAAGCAGTTCTTACGGTCAAAGCAGCAAAATATTGCTTTGTTCAGGAAAATCTCTTAGAATGCCTTCAATACGTCGACCTCTCACTTAAGGATCCAGTACGCTTCCTCTGAGAGAATTCTCAGTGCGGGTTAATGATACTGGTCAATCTTAATAGTGTAATAAATTGAGGGCAATATTCATTCCATCCCGCCTTTAAACAGAAGCATTCACAGACTCAGCATTTCATGCGCTTGGATATACAGACAAAATCTTTTCCCTGGGATCGGAGAGTCCAGAAGTAGAGGGAATTAGTTTAGGTTGAAAATGGAAAGATACAAAAGAGACCTAAGGGGCTACGTTTTCATACAGAAGGTGGTGCAAGTATGGAATGAGCTGCCAGAGGAAGTGGTGGAGGCTAGTACAATTGTAACATTTCAAAGGCATTTGGATGGGTATATGAATAGGAAGGGTTTGGAGGGATTTGTGCTGGGTGCTGGCAGGAGGGACTAGATTGGGTTGGGATAACTGGTTGGCATGAACGGGTTGGATTAAAGAGTCTGTTTCCATGATGTACATCTCTATAACTCTATGACTCTATGACTGGGCCTTTACCAATCATGTCAATGATGCCACAGAATAGCTTCACGTGCTCATGTCCACCACCACTTTCAGTCCCTATACACATCCATACCCCATCACGAAGGCCTCAAAGCCCTCCGCTTCTTCCTTTCCCACCGAACTAACCAGTAACCTTCCACTGACATTCTCCTTCGACTGACTGAACTGGCCCTCACTCTGAACAACTTCTCTTTCCAATCCTCCCACTTCTTCCAAACCAATGAAGTATCCATGGGCACCCGCATGGGCCCCAGCTATGCCTGCCTCTTCGTTGGATATGTGGAACACTCCATCTTCCGCAGCTACACTGGCACCACCACACACCTTTTCCTCCGCTACATCGATGACTGTATCGGCGCTGCCTCGTGCTCACACAAGGAGGTTGAACAGTTCATCCACTTTACTAACACCTTCCACCCGACCTCAAATTTACCAGGACCGTCTCAGACTCCTCCCTCCCCTTCCTAGACCTCTCCATTTCTATCTCGGACGACCGACTCAACAAGGACTTTTATTATAAACCGACTGACTCCCATAGCTACCTAGATTACACCTCCTCCCACCCTGCCCCATGTAAAAACGCCATCCCATATTCCCAATTACTTCGCCATCGTGGCATCTGCTCCCAGGAGGCCCAATTCCAATACCAAACAACCCAGATGGCCTCCTTCTTCAAAGACCGCAATTTCCCCTCATATATGGCTGACGGTGTTCTCCACTGCATCTCCTCCACTTCCCTCTCCTCCACCCTTGAACCCCGCCCCTCCAATCACCACCAGGACAGAACCCTACTGGTCCTCACCAACCACCCCACCAACCTCCAGATACATCGTATAATCTTTCGTCATTTCTGCCACCTCCAAACAGACCCCACTACCAAGGATATATTCCCCCCACCACGATCAGCGTTCCGAAAAGTCTACTCCCTCCGCGACTCCCTCGTCAGCTCCACACTCCCCACCAACGCAACCTCCACTCCCGGAAGCTTCCTCTGCAATGGCAAGAAATGCAAAACTTGCGCCCACACCTCTCTCTCATTTCCCTCAGGCCCCAAGGGATCCTTCTACATCCATCAGAAATTCACCTGCACGTCCACAAACATCATTTAGTACATCCGGTGCACCCGATGTGGCCTCCTATACATTCCAGAGACAGGCTGCCTACTTGCAGAACAGTTCAGAGAACACCTCAGGGACACCCGCAACAACCACACAACCGCCCCCTGGTTGAACACTTTAAATCCCCCTCGCACTCCGCCAAGGACATGCAGATCCTTGGCCTCCTCCATCGCCAGACCATGGCAACAGGATGCCTGGAGGAAGAGTGTCTCACCTTCTGCCTAGGAACCCTCCAACCACAAGGGATGAATGCAGATTCCTCCAGCTTCCTCATTTCTCCTTTCCCACCTTTTCTCAGTCCCAAACCTCAGACTCAGCAATCTTCTTCCCCACCCCCTCTCCGGCCTCTCACCCTCACCTTGACCTCCTTCCACTTATCGCATTCCCAAACGCCACTCCCCCAAGTCCATCCTCCCTACCTTTTATTTTAGCCTGCTTGGCACACCCTCCTCATTCGTGAAGAAGAGCTTATGCCCGAAACCTCTTTTCTCCTGCTCATTTGATGCTGCCTGACCTGCTGCACATTTAAAAACAGCAATAATTACAGTGACAGAGGATGCATTAGGAATAGAAGCAGATACACAGCAGGAATATTACGTGAGCGACTGCGGACATGTGGGAATTCAGAATTAGCATATTCCAGCATCACATTTTTAAGCTCTGATCTGCAGCATCTGCAGTCCTCACTTTTTCCACCGCCACTTCCAGTTTGGTGTTCGTGGCTGTGCCACAACGTTTGTCTGATTCTGGTTCCAGGAACTGGTGTGATGTGACTGCCTGCAGGAATGTGTACTTCCTTGTGTGGGGAAGTTGGTGAAGAAACTGTTATTAACACATAGTTAATCACACATTGTTCTTGAAATATACATTGCACCAATATTTCACAGCATCCCCTGAAACTTTTTTTCTAGAAATCTATCAAACTCAACATGCAGTATTCGACGAAACCAACACAGCGTCTAGTGATATCGAATTTAAAGATTCAGCTAATTCTGAATTTCCACATGTCCGCAGTCGCTCACGTAATATTCCTGCTATGTATCTGCTTCTTTTCCTAACGCATCCTCTGTCACTGTAATTATTGCTGTTTTTAAATGCGGGTCTTTGCATGACACTGCATTGTGGCCGCAGTAATATCGTTTGAATACGAGTCACTGCATTTTACTCCTTGTGATTAATGCTGACGAAACACAGAAAGAAACCAGTTGATTTTACATGAAGGCATTCTCTGAGGTTATGTCTTTTTTCCATCAAACCCCTATCTCTCTCACGCATCTCTGCGAGTCATATATCAGGATCCAGACTCACCATTCTCAGAGAATTCCCTACCTCCCGAATCACATACCTCCTTTAAGTTCCCCGTCCCATTTCCCTTACAATCATTTTCACATTCACCTCCTTCAGTCTATGATACTGTGCTCTCTGTTACAGGGTGACCATAGCCAAGTCTTACCATTGAGAAGTTCAAACTATTTGATCCGTATCGATACGGCAGTTGTGAGCTCAATCCACATGGCGCAGCTTTTACTGACATGGACCAGCGATTATTGAAACATCAGGCTCAGGAAAAGGGCACAGGGAAGCATTGAGGAAAATAAACTTTATTCAAAAAACACCAGTTTCTGTCGACTTTCGCATCATTTATTTCACTTGTTCATTCGGCTCTAGCGATTCTATGGTGTATAGTTATGCAGGGGAGATTTGCCAGGATATTGTCTGGCTGAAGAAGAGAAATTGGAAAAAACTTGAGTTGTTTTTCTTAGAGAAAAGGAGATTGAGAGGGGCATGATTAAGATGTACAAAGTACTGAGGGATATGAATAGCGTAGACTGAAATACATGTTTCGCCTTGATGGAGATTTCAATCACGGGAGGCCATCGATTTAAGGTCGGAAGTGACAAGATTAGAGTGAATGCATGGAAAAACGTTTTCAAACAGTGGGTGGTTGAAATGGGTCGGAGGGTCGGAGAGGCAGAAATCCACATCACTTTCCGAAGTATTCAAATGTGCATTTATGATGCCAAGACATACAAGGATGTGGGTCAAGTGATTTGAAAAGGAGTTAGGATAGTTAAGCAATTGTTATTGAGCAATACAGATACTCAGTTCCAAGTACGGATTATTGATACCTGTCCTTCCATTCTCGAAGGGACATGTCACAGGAAGAACTGTGCTGTCTGAATCAGCGTGGGGGAGTACTACTGCTCCCGGGGAAACAAAGCGGGTGACAAGCATAGGTACACCTACATTCTATCGGCAAGCAAACTAAGACCCCGAGCTGCCAGGTTCCTGTCACTGCAACATTCCACTGTGTTCCCATGCCTCCATATCAGTTTGGTGCTGCAGAGCTCCCGCATAGCACAGCGCGAGTTGGAAGAGCAGCACGTCATTTCCTACTGAGAGACCATACAATCTTCAGTACCCAACATTGACTTCAATCATTTTATGCCCTGCTCCACCCACGCATACCATACGTTCCAAAGATAGATCGTTTGGCTCGAAAATCTCTTCTTAGATCGACTAGACCTTCGGATTTTGTTCAGATATTTCTGCTTTTCGTTGGATAATTTTGTTCTGTTCTGATCGCCAGCCTTTAGGAAACATGCGTTTGCACGGGAGGGTGGTCAGAGGTGATTTACCAAGGTGGTACCTGAGCTCGACCATTTCTCCTGAAAAGTTAAGCGAAGGTGAGTGCTGCAGGTGCTGCAACTCAGAGTCGACAGTGTAGTACTGGAAGAGCACAGCACGTCAGACAGCAGCTGAGGAGCAGGAGAATCGATGCTTCGGGCACAAGCCACCGCCATTCTATTACCAGCCTATGCCTGGAGGAAGAACGTTTCATATTCCACCTTAGGACCCTACAACCACACGTGATAAATATGTGTTTCAACAGCTTCCTCGTTTCACCTCCCCCACATTATCTCAGTCCATACCCTCCAACTCGGCACTGCTCTCTGGACCCGGCCATCAATCCCCCTCTGAATATCACCTTCTCCCTCACCTTCATCCACTTAACGCTTTCCCAGCTACCTGACCATCAACCCCATTCCCCTCCCACAAACCCCACACAAACATCTCACTCCTGACGAATGGCTTATGCCTGAAACACCGATTCTCCTGCGCCTTGGATGCTGCCTGACCGGCTGTGTTTTTTAAAGCACTACACTCTCGTCACTGCAAAGATAGATGAGCTCAATTGGGGCTCTTAATCTGAGACCGGAGAAATCTGAGAAAGGAATTGATTAACATGCACAGAAAGGGAATAGATATGTGTGATAGGAATAAAATTCTAATGGGAAGGGTTAATAACCAGGAATATAAATGAAACGCTAGAGAGAGGATGTTCAGACAAGAATTAGGAAGAACGTTTGCATCCTGAGAGTGTTGTTTGTCTGGAACTGTGTGAATGTATGGTAAATCTAAGAGTCCTCAGAACACTTCAGGAGTATTTAGCCAAACACTTGAGGAGCTAGAGCATGTACGGATAAGGACCAGGTACTGGAAAGTGGGGCGATGATAAATAGATGTTTGGTGAAAGACTTGAACACCGTAACGTTGGGTGCAGTAAAATGAAGGATAGCTCACCTCTATGGCACAAAAAAAAGCCGTGTTGGACTTCTACTGCACTGTTAAGATTGTGATTCAAAGTTTGTGGGTTTGGGTCCCAGCAGAATCGGAGTTTAGTTAGATTTCAGCTGAATCAATGATTGTTCTGCTGATTCATCATCAGTTTCCATCGTCTGGAGTTCTCGTCCCTGCTACCGACCAGTGAAAATTCCTCACCTTCTTGGTGGTGAGTTTTGAGGGAATCACATCATTTGAAAAATGATCAGTCCAGAATACGCTGCTCATTCACAAAACCAACTGCTGAAGCCCACTGTATCTAAACACATTTCCCTCCCACAGTTGCACAGAGTGTTTCAGTTTGTTCAGTGTCTTTTCGCCTTTGGGCGATAGGTTGATGTGGATGGGCTGGGAAAAGACATTGACGTGTTCGGTCAGCCACAATGATATCAAATGGCGGGGTAGCGGTTGCAGGTGAAATGCCCCCTCCTATTTTTCTCTGTCTGTGCTGTTTCTGAGAAAGGGTTTTAAACAATAACATGATGAGGACACTGTGAATCTACACCGCGGATACCAAGGTCCTCCCCTTTATCCCACTGCTCTCAGCTGGAATACACAGATCCTGTTGTAGCTTTAGATCAGACAGTGGAGGATACTCCCAGGCACTCTGTCAAGCTGCATACTCCAACTGGACAAATGGAGCAAACGGCCATGTGGATAATAGGGATTCAGGGACAGATTTTCCCTTTGCCTGGCTAGAGTTCTGGCCACAGTAATAAGCATGAATTTCGGGCATTCTGGATCTTACTCTGGATTTTTATCACTTTACAATTTAAACTGAAATTCAATTTACTCTTGCATAACATTCTGATATCTTCAGTATTCATGAAAACTGTGCAACATGTCCTTGGCTGTAACCATGTTGAGTATTGATGATGAGTGCAGTATATTTCCTGTTGTCTGTAGGAACATGCAGAAGGAAGATAGTGAAGTGTCGTTGAATCGAATTCTGTGCCAAATCGAAACCAACCGAATGAGAAGCCCTGTGACAGCGATAATATAATATTGTCTGTAAACAACGCAGCGACCCACAGAAACCCAGTTTTCAATCAAGTCTATTTTGCACAACGTTTTTCTAGGTCCCGTTTCCTGAACCTGATGCTCGAAAAGTCACATGTCCATATCAGTTCCTCCTCCTCTGCCTTAGCTTTAATTTCAGAACCACAGGCGGGTCGAAGGTCCCAGAGGTGCGTTTAGGGCACGTTAATATGATTAGGCTTGCTGCCGGCCGCTCCAGTGAAAAACTGATCAGCGCTTGGTACTTAACAGCATGTAAAAACGCCGCAGTTGTGATTCCAATCGTTATCTAAAGCAGCTTTTACTGACGTTAATCAGGAATTATTGGAGCATCAGACTGAAGCATCGTTGAAGAATAGTGTCGAATAAAGCAGCATCTATTCTTAAACTCCAGTTTCTGATTTGGGAAAGGTATCAATTGTTAACCGTAAAACTGCACATGTTCCCCAAGTAATTATCCATCTGTGGATCGAGAAACAGAGATGATATGTTAGCTTGATGACCTTTTTCAAATCTCTAACACTGCACTGGATTGCATTCTTGTAAATGCTCTTATATAATCATGTTTGCTGCAAACTCACAGCTCATTAAACCGCTCGAAAGGAATTATATATATTTCTTTGGGTAGACTGAATTTTGTCCCCGAATCTGGTAAAGTCATGACAAATAGTTTTGATGCTGTGTGTAACAAAGTGTTCAAACAGGTATAAGGACGAGTCTTGTCACTGGATCGTTCGGACGGAGATGAGTGAGTATTATAAGGAATCGGTCCCGTTCCTGGTCATTGTGACCAAATGTTCAAGGCCATATATGGCAATGATAATGATGCTTGACATTGACAGGTCCGTTCCTACTCACTGGAGTCACCATGGTATTACAGATCACGTGAGCGGAGGAGATGATGATCCTTATAGCAAACTGAGACAGTGCAACATTTAATCTCACGTTGTTAGTCTTACTCTATACCATAAACCAGTTATCCAGCGACTGAGCTAACCGGCTTCCATTTAATGCAAAGCTAAAAAAAACAGCACAGCACATTAACAATCTGTATTAGTTCACGGAGAACCAGCTGCCACACCTTTCAACACGACCAGATCTTCTTACACTTAGCATGTTCAGTTGCAGGTATTTAGCAATTTCTTTCCGATGAACGCTGAACAATTTGTCAGTGCGTCCATTTTGCCTCCCCATTCAGTCAGCTCAGAATCCCTGTTCCTGTTAAATTCGCTCCTTCTGTGTCTGCACGTGACATGTCGAATATGCTGGAATCATCTTCTAACATGTTTTCTTCTGCTGAAAAATCATCTCCGATTTCAATAAGTCTCAGAATAAAAAGTACCTGCTGTAAACTTCTTTGTAGTTCCTCACTGATATTGAAGCTCTAACTTTTAGTTATACATTCACCTGAACGAGCGAATCTCCCTCCTATTTATCCTTTCCAACCTCACATCAGCTGGAAAAGCTCCATTAGGATACAAATCAGTCATTCCTGATTTATGTCGTGTAATTCTTCGTCTCTTCCGCCATCCATTTAAATCCCTTCTTTTCTTATCTCGTGGCTTTATCTCCCAGTAAACCTCATTTCTGTCACCTCTAACGATTTTGTATCAAGGGAACTCTGGCCATATCATTTTTTAACTATATTCCACATCCCCAAACCCACATCCATTTCATCATCTCTTTATATCCCAGTAAATTTCGTCCTGAGACATGATGCTGGGTCTAATTCAACTCATTAAAACTTACACTATGCTATGCAGTCTCATTAATGGCACAGGAAAGGTGTGGGCTATTTTACTTGCAGCTGAATCGGTTGGCTGCAGCAACATTTGGTCAAATCGCAGTCACACAGGTGACTTGTTCTCATTTGTATTTCTTCTCAATGGGTATTGAAGTAACACAGTGAGGAATCAATTAATATTGTAAGACATACATAACCGGATGTGTTAAATCTCAGGTTATGAGAATAGGGCAGTTTTAATTAACATAGACCAGAGATTCTTCAAATCCCAGGCACATGAGATGATAGAGAGCGATGTTGAGCGAAATGGACTGTTTTGGCAAATGCCATTGTTATGAAGTTGTGGGTGTAATGTACTTTTAATGGTGCTGAAATGTCTGGCGAGCACAAGGAGTCCAGAACAAGGTAACAACATAACATCAGGTCGAAACAACTAACAGATGTGTTACCTGGATACAAAACCAAATTCGAATTCGGCCTGTCAGTTTCAATTATGCCCCAATCAAGTTTGAATGTGGTCTTCTTACAATGTTAAAACGAATGAAACGATCCGACGTTTTCTGAGACAAATATCAGCCATTTTGAACAGTTAACCAGAGCAACAAAGAGCAGGAAAGAGAGCAGCTAAAAGACCAACAGATGGAGGATGTTAGTAACATCTCCAAGAGGTCACTACCTGGAGAAATAGATTGTATAAAAAAGAAGCATCAACACAGATCTGGAGAAAATATCTACAGAGAAAGATACGAAGAGATGATTCGACAAAAAGCTGGGGTCGGGGTTGGGAAAGGTATTGTAGAGCAAAAGGTTTAGAGAAATGAGTTATAAGTAGTTATATGTTGATTATTCTCTGTCAAGTGTTAGAAAAAACAATAAAGTTGTTATTTTTAACTTTAAATAGTGATTTTTGGAATAGGTCTTTACCTCTTGAATTGCAAAAGAATACAGTACTGAGTGAATCCTTTCTGTATTGTCGGTTTACATTTGCAGACGGCTTTACCCCGTCGCGGAACACCAATTTGTGTGGTTGCTTTGTTGTTTCACGCATCTGTGAATTTTGCCGCATTAACGATTTTGAAGTTGTCCCCTCTGCAGAAAATGTCTGTGTTTTTGCACCATTGTACAAAAGGTGCAGTGTGTCTAAGCGACAGTGCTCCCTACAATGACATCCGACGCTATTTCAATCTATCTATCCTGATATCGACCCATGGAAACAGCACTCCGCAGTCTCTCGAATCTGGAAAACTATCCCTTCACAGATAATGCTACGTCCAGCGCTCAAGCGGCTTTTCATTCCATTGCTTTCAATTCTTCATAGAATCCGTTTCAACAGAATTTGTCACTGAGTCATTTGTTTGTGTTCAAATCCTGTGAGCAGAGGGTCACAGTTGGAGAGTGCTGACCCCATAACCCAGATGACTGACAATACTCTGTGAACTGTACTCTGTTGTTCATCATTTTAGTAACAGCAGGTAGATGTGTCTATGCTCGGCAAATGTTCACGCCTATTTTAAGAAGCAAGATAAACATTTCGTGGTACCTGTTGTTGTTGTCACACAGACAACAGTACTAGTCGAGATTGCCTGCACTCCGACATCCGTTTTCTTCCCAGTGGTGTCAAGATGATGGTCGTAAACGATTTCTTCTGTTCCCTGTCACTCTGGGATGATGTGAGCTGTGAAATGTATTCTCTGAGCTTGGGGTAACGTGATAAAGCTTATACATATCAGGTGCAGTGTGCCTGAGCGACAGGATATGCTGCAGTAACATCCCATACTGATTCAGGCAGCAGAGTCTTCGCTGGAACTTCGAGGAGGACACAGACACAGTTACCAATGACTGGGAGAGACTTTCCCTTTCCCTGCAGTTCTGCTTCTGAATGTTTAATCTGTTTCAGACGGCGTTATTTGCACAAGTTTCCCAAATGAAGATGGGTTCCTGTGCTTGTGCAATCTCTCTTTTATACAGCTTTCCAGAATTTGCATAATTCCCACTCCGTCTAGCCGCCTCCCTGATTCCCAAACCGGTGTTTGATATTGAGCTGAAGAGCGCGTTCACGGGTTTCTCTCCCATGACACTGATTGCCATGCCACACGCCAGATGAAAAGCTGAAGAGTGCGGGAAACTGCTGTGGTCAGCGCTAACAGAGCGGCCCAGCGGGAGCGTATTGGGCTCATTTCCCGGAAATTAATGGATTGAAAACATCCTCTGCTCGTTGCCAATTCCAGGTTTCAGTGTGTGTACTGTCCCCGCTAGTGTTCCTATATAACATAGCTCCATTCTACGTATTTCATTTTGTTTTACTTTCCACTTCCTTTCACTCAATGTATCTGAAATGAATATTTCGTACTGACACACCGCCAAATTTACACATGTGAAGAAACACACTTGCGAAGGTCTGGAAGCTCTTTTCCTGTTCTCTGTCGGTCTGCTCTGATTTGATTCGCAAAATCATTTGCCAGAGCTGGGAATAAATTGGTGAATGCGAGGTATATCAGTTCGAGAGTGCTGTATGCGCATGACGCCCTGCAGTTCTTCCCTTTGCTGGTTCGAACAACAGTGTCCTCCCCGTGAAATGAAAAGCCGTGAGTGCCAATTGGATCAACTTGTTGGAGACAGCATTATGACACTGACACAATACCGCATTACTATAACAGAGATGGCCAATTATGAATAACTGCAGAGATATACAAGCTACAGAGAGTCGCCCAGGACTCGATGGGCTGCACAGCTTCTGTTGCCTCGTGAGTGACGCCACACGTTGATGCTGTCCCTCCTCCTGTCTCTGGGAAAGAGTGGCTGATGGTGAAACAATGTTTCATTTTAACTCTCTCTACCGCGTTAGACAATCTGCAGCCCCGCAGCTCAAGGCCGTGGGGATTACACTCAGTAACTGAGGGTTTCATTCGCATTCTCTTTATCTGGGACAGGTGTTAACTGCTGCCGGATTTCAGCAAAGAAACCGATGTCACTGTCACAAAAGCATTTCTGCAGGATTGCTGTGAAGATGGATTCTGAACAGCAAACAGGCTGCACAAAAATGTCCTCACATGAATATACCTGATGGTAGAGAAATGGGAGTACATTATGTCTTTCCCACCAGCTCAACATCTTTATCGCTCTCTCAGATAAATGATATTTTCAGGAAGTTCCCAAACAAACTTGCTGATTTCCAGCACTTGATGGAACTGTATGTGCCGATCAAAGCGAGTTTGAGGGCACATCCACCCTTGCCTCCCCTCACACTGCCTGAATTTGGAGGGAAATAGCTGAAAACTCTGCCGATGGAGTCCAAGCGGAAGGGATAAACACCACTGTCCCGTGAACAAGGAGACGGAATTAGTAGATAATATTGTTGAAACTCTTTAGAACTCAGAAATCCGAGAGCAAAATGTAATGTAGTTGGATCTGAGCCACGTTAAGCTGGTTTGGTGTTGGAAACGTAAGAATGTCACTTGTCTAGGGGCGTGATCTTCACTTAGTAGCTTGGGTTAATACTGGCATGTGAGAATTTATTACTTCATGTTGCCATCGAGTTTTGGTTGTTTGATTTCACTTTGCCCGGTCGTCCTATCAGCTGTTTGATAAAAATAAGGAGTAAATCATGACGTTGCATCCCTTGAAATAACGTCGAGTTCTGGGGTAATAAGTGTCATTGTAGTGGGCATGGCACAGTACCAAATGTGGTAAAAATGAAACAAGTGCTTCAGGATGCTCACCCACACAATCTCACTCTGAATAAATCCACCATCCGGATGATTGTACAGTTCTGCGTTTGAACCTTTAGGAATTGGGGACGAGAAAGGATTGGAAACAGCGCTGAACAGGTTGATGGGAATGGTCTGGTATAAGAGGAATATCAACAATAAAGGTCATTTGGAAAGTTGGGACAGTTTTCCTTGGAGAGCAGAAGGCCGAAAGCCGGCCTTGTTAAACATTTCCAAGACATGAGTGGGATAGACAGAGGAAATAAGGAAGGGAGAATGCTCCCTACGCCTGAAAGGATAGGTAGTTATTTCGGCAGGTATTTAAAGTCGTTAGTAAAAGAAGAAAATGTACATGAGGAGAAACGTTTTCACATAGGCAGTGGTTAGGATGTATAAACCACTGCCTGACATTGACAAAGGCGCAGTTTCAATCGAGTTACTTAAAAACAAATTCGATGTTTATGTTGAAAGTAAAAGTGTGGAGAGTTACAGGGAGAAGGCAAGAGAATGATACCAAAAGAGAAACACATTTATCTCTGTGGAGAGCCAGCACAGCGGAGGGATTTTGTGACACATTTTTGATTCTGAGTGGAATCACAGTTAGACCAACAGAATGTAAGGAGTTAAACAACGGTGATATTGGCAAAGCCAGGACACATCTACACAACAGAATATTATCCAGAATGTACATGTCACAGGGAGGATGACGCTGCCTGATAATCCTGCAGGGTGTCCTGCGGATCAGACACAGCTCCCTTCATTATTCAGAGAAGGTCAGGGCTCTGTAGCGTGGCCAAGCAGCCTCAGCCGCAGGATTCAGGTTCCAATTTGGCAGGTGGTGGAGGTTTGAATCCCACTGCTGCAATTTCGTCGTATCAGCTGCAGCGTGTTAAAATGCCGTGGTCAAAGGATAACTGCGGGTCTGCCTCTTGCAGAGTAAACTGTAGTGTGGGAGAGTGCAGATTTTCTGCAAGGTGTCAGTGACTGCTGTCATGATGTGTTCGCCTTCCACAAGGTAAATCACGGGCTCCAGCAGCTCTCCTGATGCTGTGTCGTTCCAGGCAAGTTGAGTTTTCACTGGAACCGAAGATAGACTGTTGTTTCATTGCTGTTGTGCAACAAAGTCCTGCGGTGACTCTACTCGTATTTTGGATTTCTGGCGCAAGGGAAAATTATTCCAATGAATTGCGATGTCATATGTTCTTAAATTTCTCGCTTTTCCTTCTTTTTTGTCCTGGAGACGGCGGAAGGGAAAGGTAATCTAATCGAGACTGTAATTGGTGAAATTCGCCTTTTATGGCCCATTCATATTGTGTTCGTTCCTTCTCTCTGTTGAGCACTTTTTGGGAAGTGGTGGTGCACTAAGGCTGCAGTGTGTTTGAAAGAGCAGTTTGGAATTGCCCTGTAGTTAGTTGTGAGATTACTTTATGACTCATGCCCTCGGACTGTCTCACATTTAGCATTCATGATTCGCTGTGTCTGAAAATGCATTTGGTTTGTCATTTTTGTTGGTGTTCCGTGTAAAATTGTGACTGTTTTGCGATTCGCTCAGTACATTTCGAGATAACACAGTTTGTGAGATAATTTCCAGCAGCAAAAATCCTCAACTGAGGATCCGGGAATATTTCACGAAGTATGGTCATTCGGGACAAAAGTAAGGAAGTCTTTTAGTTCTGCAGTTTTCACAATGCTACCTTTCTGTTGAACAGTCGAATAGAATAAACTATTGCTGCACAGCGAGCGATGGCAAGCCCCGCTAATAGGAATCCTTTAAAGGAGGTGTAAGCAACGTGATTGAAGTACACAGCATGGCAACAGAGTCTTTGGTGTATCTCGTCCATGCTGACCACATCGCCAAAATTAAACAAGTGCCATTTCCCAGCATTTCGCTTCCAGTGCAGCTTGTTTCTATAGTATAGTGGTTGTCAAAAGTGCCTCAACCACGAAAGGTCCCCAGTTTGAAACTGGGCAGAAACAGCCCTGGTGAAACGTTGTTAAGTATTTCTCCAACCTGCTTCTGAACATATGCCATTCTGTTTAAGATTATAGTTCTCGCGCTCTAATCCTTCCACAAAAAAACAGTAACACATTTGCATTCCTTGGACAGGTGGCCCATTTCAAAGCCAAGGAGAAAGCTGATGTGCTGGTGTCACGGTGCACCATGGATTCCTAATGTAGCCCCTCTGTCAAATGTACCTCCAAGTACTCTCTGACAGGCCTCATTTGGAAGCTGTTTGCCATTATTCAACGTGCGAGAATTAGCACCAGAATTCCTGAATCATGCTTTTGCACGTTAGCGGCTCATTCCGTCAGCCACAGCAATGAACGAATTTACACTCTCAGAGGAACCTGTGGGGACTTGTGCTTCCATAGCGTCGCCAGTATTAAGGTTCGCCCCGAAATCTAAGCCGTGTTGGAAGTGGGAATTCGGAAATAACAGCCAGGCTACCGAATGCCATAGCATCCATTTGGTTTTCTTTAAATCATAGATGAGCAGAAAAATGTAAACGAGGAGGGGGAGGGGAGGGGAAGCGGGAGAACAAAGTGAGGCAGTTGCAGTTCTGGTGAAAATCCTTATTTATGATTCACTCAACAACAAGAGACGTGAAGCTGACTCGCGCGTGAGAGCTCTTCACATCGAGAACAAAAAGCACTCAAGTGCAGTTAGCACCTCTTTGACATCTATAGGTGTGGGGGTGGGGCAATCTCCTTTAGATTTCTGTGAATATGTTCAGAAGCTGCCTTTTGCATTGACATGAACAGAAAATGCATCTCTAATAAGCACCATGGAATATTATGAAATTTACTGAGTCGCTTCCCATCGATTCCCACACAGGTTTCCAACTCAGTTGGCAGCCATGTCGCTCATGTGCAGGTGGAGACATCTCTGCAGCATGTTGCACGGTTAATGTAACAGACAAGGAGAGTGCCAACTCGTACTGGCACCGAGGTATGAGCACGCTGACATTGTGATTTGTAATCTCGGATTGTACTGCTCCCGCAGCGTTTCAGGAAGAGAACATTCTTTGTGACGCTGTTTCTCCAAATCAGTCCCAGTGAGTGAAACTATGCTGCACAGTACGATGTGGAACATGGCCTGCTCAGCTTTGTGCATTTTCCCTGTAGTCTAGTGTGTTTAGCGTTCTGTGTAAATGTGAAAATTAATCTGTTTTCACCAATGGGCGAAATCATTTACTAAAGCAAGTATCGCCATTCCAGTAATGGCATGGTTATTTTACCAAATCATGACGGAACATACATTCTCACAATCGCATATACATGTGTAACTGAAAAGAGTCTCAGAAGATAGATTCAACTTTTCATTGATTTTATGTGGCTTGATGGGCTACCTTTATCTGTTGCGAAATTGATCTTGTGGTCGGACATATCCCAGCTGCGATGCGAATAGGACAGGGATCACGGAACCCAAATGAATATGTATGAAAATAGACAGCACTGTTTTGGGCGTTACCGTGGCCGAGCGGTCTAAGGCGCTGGAACCAGGTTCCAGTCTCCAAATGGACGTCGCTTCCCATCCCACCACTGCCATTTCTGTGGGCCAACAACAAAGCTGAGGCGTGTTTAAGTGCCGTGTTCAAAGCAAACAAAAAAAAACAGAACTGGTGAGTTTTCTACTTGGAGAATTAACTGCGGTGTGGGAGAGTGCAGACTCTCTCAAAGGGATCAGTGTCCATGTTGTCATGATCGTGTTCGCCTCCCACATGATAAATCGTAGGCTCAAGCATCTCCACTGCTGCTGTTTTGTTCCAGACAAGTTGAGTTTTTACTGGAACCGAAGAGAGACTGTTATTTCATCGCTGTAATGAAACAAAGGTCTATGGTGACTCGGCTCGCCATTATTTTCTGTTTTGGCGAATAAGAAAATAATTTCAATGAATTTCGATGTCATATGTTCTTAAATTTCTCCCATTTCCTTCATCTCTGTCCTGGAGACGGCGGAAGGGAAAGGTAATCTAATCGAAAATGTGGTTGGCGAAATTCACTTTTTAATGGTCCATTCTTTTTGTGTTCTTTCTTTCTCTCTTTTCAGCACTTTCTGGCAAGTGGCGGTGCACTAAGGCTCCAGGATGTTTGCAAGAGCAGTCTGGAATTCCCCTACTGTCAGTTGTGAGATTAGTATATGGCTCACGCGCTGATTGTACCAGCCACAAGCTACCCTCGCCTTTCCTGACCCTCTCCGCTCCTCATATCAACTACCCCTTCATCCTCCACCCATTCTCTGGTGGGTGCTGTTGCCAGGCCGTTTTGTTTGTCAATTTCACTGTCCAACTTCCAGCCCCCCGGAACCAGCATCAACATATCCTCCACTCATGGACTCACATCGAGAGCTTAACTCCCCACTAAACATGACTGGCAGATACATAGTCAGACCACAGCATGTTGCAACAGACGTGCAACTCAGCGCAGAGGAGGCCGCACTGGCCTGCAAAGACCCTTTATAATTAAGAATTTGTGGCACCTCAAAGATCTCACAACCATGATAGGGCGTGTCGCACAACTAACAATACATTTCACACTCTTTGGGCAAGACACAAACCCCTTAATAGAGCTTAAACTGATTGGACAGGGCGAGTTTTGTGTGCGCTTTGCGCCGTGCCCCCGCATTACAACGAGCTACTTTTACAAAACAAGGCATAGACACTGCCTCCTCCGCCGACAGCCACCTGTTATTAGCTGATCTCCCATACTCACTGTGGGCACAGCAATAGAACCATGCAGGCCAGCTATTATCCGCCCAATCATATGCGGTTACTTTCAGACAGGGAGCAATCCTGCCATCAACACAACACCGATATCACCCGCAGCAGTATTGGGAATGAAACCAATTATTGAATCATCTTTTCAAAAAGGAATCCTCGTGCCCACAACCAGCCCATGTAACACTCCCTTCGTACCTATCCCGAAGCTTGGAAGACCACTAAAATTGTGTTTTGTGCAAGATCTTAGGGCTGTCAATGCCATTGTTGTTCCCACTAGTCCCGGACACAAATGCTATCCTGAACAGTATCCCCGCCTCCTCCAGTGGATATTCTTGTAATCGACCTTTGCTCAGCCTTATTCTCCATTAAGTTGCCTCCTGAAACTTTATGTTTTTACATATGGCGGCTGCCAAAATACATAGACCGGTTTTCCTAATGGGTATTCGGAGAGGCTCACAGTTTAAGCTGTTGCAGTTTTCCTCAACCTGTCCACCCTTCACCTACCATGCGACAGCACCTTCCTCCAATTTGCCGATGGCCTGCTATTGGCTTCCACCTCCGCTACTGCATGCAAGCAGTTTACAGTGGCCTTGCTCTGCTGTCTGGCACATGATGGGCATAGGGTGTCTATCAAGAAAATGCTGTTGTAACAGCAAAATGTATAATATCTGGGGTGCAATCTTTCCTATGGCCTCAGAGCACTGTCCACGAAGCAATTGGCTGTCATCGCCCAGATTCCCCTACCTGCCTAAAACAGGCAGCTGCAAGTGTTTCTGAGGCTGGGAAACTACTGTAGGCCCTGGATTCCTGTCCATTGTGCGATTATTGCACCTCTGTGGGAGGCAGCTTCCCCTAAAAAGCCAACCAGAGTGAAGTGGACATTCGAAATGCAACGGGGATTCACTGAACTGAAGCAGCAACTAATCTTCACTCCTGCTCTGGGAGTCCCAGATTACTCACTGCCCTTCTACCTTTATGTAACCAAGTCAGAATAGTTCGCATCTGGCATTTTAACACAGCTTCATATGGATGTCCGTCGCCCTATAACGCTTAGTTATGAGAATTCTGCATGTTTGTGCACGGTGGAAGTAGCCACAGTAACAGTAGATAAGCCCACTTCCATTGTGCTAGATCACCCGTGTACTGTTTTGGTTTCACTATCACTTTCCCAGCTTCTTAATTCAGCGGCAATCCAACTCAGAGAACTGGTCATGAGGTCACTTTATGATCTCAGCATACCTTTCCCTACACCGCGCCCTAGCTTTGAACCCCACTACCCTAATTCCGCACACCTACCACGATTCTGCAGACAACCACAACTGCTTGGACCTGATTTAGCATTCCTGACAAAGGGTTCCTGCCATAAACGTTGATTTTCCTGCTTCTCAGATGCTGTCTTAACTGCTGTGCTTTTCCAGCACCACTCTCACCTTGATGCTAATCTCCAGCATCTGCAGTCCTCACTTTCGCCTGGTTCAGCAGGTGTCCTGATCGGTCTCAGAAAACCTGGACCTGATTCTTTTCACCAGCGGATCTTCCTTCCGACCATCAGACAAATACACAATAGCAGGCCAAGCCATCTGCACCCCCATCACCACTCTCTAATCAGCTGCATTACCAGATGGTGTCTCCACGAAGGCGGCTGAGCTCTTTTCTCTCACCAGAACCTGCCTCCTGGCACAGGGTAGCACACCCAATATCTCCAACGATTCCAGATGAGTATTTCGAGTCGTTCCGGACTTTGGCAAATATGGAAACAGAGGGTTTTCATCAGCTTAGCAGGGAGACCACTCCAATATGCTGCACTCATTGCCGACATCCAACAAGCAGCTCTGCTACCTGCCGCTTTCACAATTATAAAATGTGATGCCAATAACTCTCTCACCGATCCCGTCACCCAAGCAAATGCCTCAGCTGATGCAGCCACCCAGGAATCTGCACTAACCCTGGCCACTTATGCCCTGCAGACCCCCAGGGTGGTGAAACCGCCAGATTCCCTCGACTTTCTCGATGCGGTCCCAACAGCATAGCAAACCGCCACTCCAGAAGAAAGGGCCACATGGGTCCACATTGGCGCCGTACAATTACCGTTTTTATAGGTTCTTACCAACCCCTGCATCATTTAACTGAAAGCCCACCTGCACTTAGTAGCCCTGGTGGTACACTGAATCGAACACATAAGCAAGATGCTGTCAGCCATTCCTGGTATGCAGCGGGAGTCGCTGCATCTGCCTAAGCTCTGCTGTCACAGTGACTCATCTGTCTACCGAAAAATGCAGGGAAGCCAATGGCCAAACGTGACCACATTCAAGTTCCTGATGGTCCATTCACTCATCTTCTAATTGATCTTGCCCACATGACTCAGAAGGAGGAATAAAAATGTGACTTATTGTCGACCTATTTTCAAACTGGGTCGAGTCATTCCCCATCAAAAAAAAAGACGCCAGAGCAGTGATATAATGTATCCTGCAGGACGTTATTTCAAGAGTTTTATATCCCAGGGCGCATAGAACCATATAGGGAATGGTGCCAATTTCTCCGTGAAGCTCATTACTGCTGACTGTGACGCCATTGGAATACCCAGGAGATACCACATTCTGTGCCCCCCACCCCCCCCAGTCATCAGGAATATTGGAGAGAATGAACAGCACCCTCAAAACCACCTTCCCCAAATCACTCGGGACACAGGACTGGCTTGGCCAGACAGCCGGCCACTGGTGATTCACACAGTAGTCGACAGGGAAACCGAATGTCGGAAAATACACCATTTGAAGTGCTAATGGAACGACCCATGCCCACAGCCAACGGTCCCCAAAACTAGCCAATGACACAGCGCTGCTCTTAACACAGGAAATTCTCTTCGAATACGTTCAAGACATTAGTAGAAGAATCACTTTAAAACAAAATTTGCTAAAACCTGCGATGTACTTGGGTGCTTCTTATCTTCCTGCTGGTGGAAACTGAATAAAGATTCACACACCTTCAATCTTTCACAGTGTATCAAACCTGCACACGCACAACATGGGTGCTGGGGGAAAATAAGCACTACCGCAATTAGATGATAATGTAGGGGTACAGCAAAAACAGGCAAACAAAAAAACCTGCCATATCCACCCCACGGCTGGAACCATTCCACCCATTTAAACTGGGCACTATGTAAGAAGATAGCCCGTGCAGAAAGATTCTCTCTCCCCTAGATGGAAAGGACCACTCATGAACTCTCTCACGACCACAACAGCTGTCACGCTCCAAGGGAGACCAGAATGCGACCCGGTGAAAGAGGGTTCCGCCTCCACAGAAGGACAACCAAGCAGAACAAGATACAGCTCCAGAAACTATAGAGGGATCCAGCTTCTCCCTGCAGCCATCGGGATAATCACATTTGGTCTGACCTGCACTTCACCGCTGATCGGTAACAGGGCACACAGAACAGAGAACTTAATCCACCGTGAGTCATGGGTGAGCATTTTCCTCGACATGACCTACATTTGTGCACAAAGGTAAACCAGACCAGCTGCTGGGTCTGTTCCCGTATCCCTGAACATTCCCACAGCGGCATTCCCCAGGGCGCAGTCCATTTTAACACTGCAGAGATGGCATAATTGTGGCTTAAACTGAACAGGTCCCTGCGATCACAACACTCAGTTTGCTAACAAGACGGGCCATTCGTGTGGCTCATAACTCAGACTACTGGAACTCCGCAGGATACCAGCTAAACAGATTCACAGGATGGTTCTATGCAGCCCAGAACCTCACACATAACACCCAACCTTACCATCACTGACACCACCGCACGTGTCACGCAGAGAAACCATGTGCCTAATGAGATGCCAGCCATTCGCATGGGTGGCTGGGTGGAGATGATGCACTAACACATTGCTCTTGACCCCTGGAGCACTCTGGTCTGTAGCAGAGTGCAGCATCCTAGATTTACTTGGCTACAACATGTCTGGCCACAATTCCATTTTCAACAATATTTGGACAGGAACCCAAACGTATGAACATACAATGACACTTATTTTTTCTGCTGTCACAAGGCATACCCTGGCTGACGTTGTCATGGGTTAGCACATGGGTATGTGGTACCACTCCGTTACAACTCCCAGTCGTCTCCCTTCCAGAAGCTTATTCGCACAGAAAACGTAACTTCACTGCCCTAGACAAGAAATCCACCTCCCCCGTTTTTGTGTCCACTTATGAAACCCTGCGCCTCGACATAGAGGCACTTCAGTTGGCCACCACGCTAGAGGAGATAACATGCTACGGCTGAAGTTCATGCCAAACTGAATGCAGAGGCTGTCGCCATTCGTACTGTCGCCCTACAAAACAGAATGGCCCTGGAATACTAGCTGGCCGCAAAAGGGGCACTTGCACCTTCATTGGCACAGAATGCTGTACCTACATCCCTGACCCCAGTGAAAATATAACCGACCTGACATACCACTTTCCACAGGCTGCTGCTGCCCCAAATGAACCGGAGTCCCACCGGGACTTGTTGACAAGGGCAATCTTCTGGCTTGCCTCTTGGGGCACTGAACTGCTGGAAAAACTGATATCCCATATTGTGTTTGTGGGTATCATTATCCTGGATATGAGTCTCCATATGTGCTGCTGCCCGTTTTGTACAGCACTGTTACACCTGCCCTCCTCACAACCCAGCTTGTACAAGTTCGCTGGAGTGATGTCTTCTCCCCAGACACAAACTACTCTCGGTCAGATTCAGATACTGACTACTACCTCTCTGACACCAACCCCCACCACCTCATAGCCTCTCCAGTCCAGGCTATTTTGCACTTTTTCAACATGGTCTTAACAAAAGAAGGGTGAACTGTGGGAGAAAATCTGCTACACGATCCACCCATAGCATAACCACATAAAAACACAGAAGTATGTCAACAAAAAATAGAAATCATGCCTGCCAATGCCTCTGTCTTGATCAAAGAGGCGAATATAGAATCCTGACATTCTAATCCACCCCCAGACCGGGTAATACGTTTCTCAAGCAGCCTTCACAGTAAGCTCCGAGCCTCGATCATCACTTCAGTCCGAATCCCCTAAGTGCAGGCTCGTTTCCCATATAAACCGGTGGCGTATAAACAAAGAGGCAGACTGAGAGACCCCGGAAGACGTTGCTCCCAGGAGGAGCACAGTGGACAGAACTGAAAGCCAGGTTCAAGGAACATTTACACATACTCGTGTAGACAGGAAATACTCGAAAAGACATTCTCACCTATTCCAGGAGGTGGCTGGAATATCCAGTGTCAATTACAAATGAATGAGTACTGCCAGACGTTTGGTTAAATTCTATTCAGTTTATTCTTATTTTAATCGCTTTACAATTTTCACCACTGTACTGTTACTGCTTTACAATTATCACCTTTGTGTTGTACCCCTATGAAAACTGTCTGGACCCACTGCTTGGGTAAGAACATTCTGGCCATCAGTGCGGAGAATCAGTTCTGTGTCAGCCTGGTCAATTTCTTTCCCACAATGTCAATTTGTTTAATCAAGCTGCTTGCCGACGTTGTATCTAGTCGCTGATCCATTAGAATGAATTTCTCTGACACCACGTGATCGTGAATTGCTTATGTTTTTACCCTATTGTCAGTCTCCCGTGTGGGATTTCGCTGAAACCCATGTACAGTACATCATGTTCACTCACCTCATTTAAAAATCTGATCACTTGCCCAAAATTTTTAAACATATCTGTTAAGCATCACCTCCTCGGACAAAACTTTTTTGACTCCTTCATCAAACCTTGCCTGGACAAGTCTGAATTAATTATCTCATTCAGAGGTTTCTACGAACACTTCTCGATCACTCCTATGATGCTCACTTGATTGTATTTCCCTGGTTTGTTTCTAACTGCCTTGGTAAAAAGTGGAACCCCATTAGTAGTTCTTCAGTCCTCGACCAACTTCTCTGTGGCCAAAGAGGAATGTGAAACATAGGTCCATACTCCTAAAATTGCTCCTTTGTCTCACAGAGCAACGTGAAATATAACTTCACTCCGAGCCGGGGATTTGTCCATGTTTAAGACTCTCAAAACCTCCAATATTGTCTCAGTCCCTCGATGAAACTGATCAGGAACCTTTCAGTGCGTCTTCCTCTGAACTGACGATAGCTTGGAAAATGTTGGTCTATCTGCAGAAGATATAGGGCGGTTGGGAGAGGGAAAAGAGTCAACGAGAGATTGGTTTAGAGATCAAATAGAGAGAAGAACAGTTGGACAAATGAATGGATGAAGATCTGGCTAGCAGGATGAATAGCTGTTAATTGAGACTGTTAGTGGCAAACCTTATGTAGAGTGTTATGGAAGGCCAATTGATAACAAGGCGTGGGATAGGGGGATAGGACATGGGAGAGTTGAGGCTCTAAAAAAATTGATATGAGGCCAGGAAAGCTGCAGACTCCCCAAATAGAAAATGAGGTGATGTGCTTCCAGCACGTGCTGAGGTTCGCTGCAACTCTTCTTGAAGACAGAACTTGGATGTTCTGCAGTGTGGCCACCCAGTCCCAACTGCGTCTCCCAAAATAGTAGAAATCACATTGCGAGCAGTGATTGCAGTGGAGTGGATTACGTAAAGTGCAGTTCATGTGTTGAGCGTGTTGGGCCTTTGGACACTGAGGAGAGAAGACGTCAATGGACAGGTGAGGAGAGACAACAAGCAAAAGGAGATATTATTACAGAAATCATAAGGACAAGAAACCTAACAAAAAGCACTTCACCTGAATGCTCATCGCATTTGTAACATGGTTGAAGAGCTAATTGCACAAATCAACTCGAATGAAAATGATTTAATAGACATTAGAGAGACACGTCAAAGGGATGGCCACGACTGCGAGTTCAATATCCAGGAGTACGAGATTACTTGGAAGGTCAGAAAGCAGTGTAAAGAAGATGGTGTCTCTCTGTTATATAAGGCCGACATCAGGGCAGTGTGGAGAGACGCTACAAGTTCGATGGAGAATCAGTTAGAATTAATTTGCGTGGAAAGAAGAAATTCTCTGAAGAAAAAGTCACTGATAGGTGCAGTCTCTAGGCCAGTAAATAATAACGTCACATTCGTGAAGGGAATAAACAAAGAAATCAGCAATGTCTGTAAACATGGGTCGGCTACTATCTTTAGGGATTTTAGTCTACATGTAACTTAGTCGAAGCAGCTCAGTCACAGTACCTTTGAGGAGGGGTTCGTTGAGTGTACCCGTGATAATTTCCTTGAACAGTATGCAATGGAACCGACGAGAGATTAAACAACCCTCCATCTGGTCCTGCGTATTGGAACAGAAATAATTAATGATCTCATAGTTAGGGATCCTCTTGGAACGAGTGATCACAGTATGGCAGAACTTGGAATTCAGATTGGGAGTGTGAAGATAAAATCCAATACCAGGGTCCTGTACATGTGCAGGGGCACAACAGTAGAGCGAGAGAGCACCTGGCTAAAGTAGACTGGAAACAAAGGTTATATGGTGGAACAGACATGGAGCAGTAGAGGACTTCCATCAAAGAAGTTTTTGTGGAATTGCTCAGCAAAAGTATATTCCAGTGAAAAGCAAGGACTGTAAATAAAGGGATAATCTGTCCTGCATGTCTGAGGAAATACGGGAGGCTATCAAAGTGAAAGAGAAAGCATACCAAACGGCCAAGAACAGCATGAAACTGGAAGATTGGGAAAATATTAAAGATGAGGAAAAATAACTAGTAAAGAATACAAAGACGGATAGCAAAAGTTCATATATAAATATAAAAAGAAAAAAAAGTGGCCCAACTAAAGGTTGGTAATTTTGAGGATGAGAAGGGACACTTAGTTATGTGATGTGATGAAATGGCCGAGGCATTGAACAGGTATTTTGTGTCAGTCTTCACAGTGGAGGATACTAATAACATACCAGTAAGTGGTAAAGAGACAAATGTAGGTGAGGACCTGGAAACAAACATTATTAAGGAAGAGGTAGTGTCAGGCAAGCTAATGGAGATGAGGATGGACAAGTCTCCTAGCCTTGAGGGAATGCATCTCAGGGTATTAAAGGAGATGGCGGGAGAAACAGCAAGTGCACTTGTGGCAATTTTCAAATTCACTAGGCTGCGTGGCAGTCCCAGCAGATTGGAAAACAGCTTGTGTGACACCACTGTTTAAAAATTGAGATGGTAAAACATTGGAAATTGTTGATCAGTTAGCTTAAGTTCTACAGTGGGGAAGATGCTTGAGTGTATTATCAAGGAAGAAATTGCAAGGCATCGCGATAGAAATTGGACAGATATAACGTAGGCTCCTGAAGTTTCAAACAGTGATGTTATGTTGCAGCTGTACAAGATGCTGGTGAGGCTATCCTTGGTGTACTGTGTGCACTTTTGGTCCCGTTACTTGAGAACTAACGTACTGGCACTGGTGGTGGAAAGGATGCACAGGAGGTTCACTGGGTTGATTCCGGATTTGAGGGGGTTAGCCTATAAAGAGAGACTGCATACATTAGGATTACTTTCTTTTGAATTTAGAAAAATGAGGGGACAATCTTACTGAAACATAAAGTATTGAACAGAATATATTAGAGAGAACTGTAAAGAATGCTTCCACTTGTGGGTGAAATTCGGACAGGAGGGCATAGCCACGGGATTAGTGGGAGCAGATTGAGGTCTGAGTTCAGAAGGACCTTCTTCACAGAGACAGATGTTCATATATGGAATACCTTGCCCAGCGAAGAAGTTGACGCTAGTGCAACAATTTTTTTTAAAGAGCGATACTTCTTTTGAAAAATAAATGAAATAACGGATACAGTGAGAGGGCGCGTAAGTGTAGTTGAGTCTTTAGAAAGATCAGCAACGATGTCATTGAACGGCGGAGTAGGCTTGAAGGGCCGGACAGCCTAATCTTGCTCGGGTGTTTGGGCTCTATGCATTTATGTGTCACAAATTCAGCGATGCAGAGGGAAGAATCCATGGGGCCAATTGGTTCAGGTGTTGGGAGTGAAGGCAGAGTGCAACAAGTTTCCTGCAGAGAATGGTCCCTGTGGATGGTGGACAGGGACAGGAGAGGGATATATGTCTGATGATGGTATCTCTCTAGAGGTGGATGAAATTTTAATAAAATCGATGATCACTTGAATCACCACTGCAAATACATTAGCCAATTTTTATAGGTGCACCATTAAGATTATTATGTCTGGATGTATCAGTACCTGGTATGGCACCTGTACCATTCAAGATCGGAGATGTCTGCAGCGAGTGGTGAACTCGGCCCGGACAATCACAAAGGCCAACCCAGTATATGTTTATCTATTATTTCTACATCTGTGCTGCTTAACACTGATTTCTGTTTTTACTGATCGCAAGATAAAGCTTTTCACTGTGCTTCACTACACGTGACAATAAATTCAATTCAATTCAATTGTGAAATGTCGACGAGATGGATTTTTGGAATAGCTTGTGGAGCAGTCAAGTCGGGAACAGGCAATACTGGATTCAGAGTTGTGCAATGAGGCAGATGGGACAAAGAAGCTGAAGATGAAGGAACCCTTAGGAAGCGGTGATGATAACATGATTGAATTTACCCTGTAATTTGAGAGGGAGAATATACAATCAGAGGTAGATGAGATTAGATTACTTACAGTGTGGAAACAGGCCCTTCAGCCCAACAAGTCCACACTGATACGCCGAAGCGTAACCCACCCAGACCCATTCCCCTACATTTATCCCTTCACCTAACACTACGGACAATTTAGCATGACCAATTCACCTGACCTGCACATTTTTTGGATTGTGGGAGGAAACCAGAGCACCCGAAGGAAACCCACACAGACACGGGGAGAATATGCAAACTCCACACAGTCAGTCGCCTGAGGCGGCAATTGAACCCAGGTCTCTGGCGCTGTGAGGCAACAGTGCTAACCGCTGTGCCATTGTGCCACCGTGCCATCCATTAATGGTAGTAAAGTTGAATAAAGGCAATTGCAGAGGCATGCGATAGAAGCTGAATGAAATTGGTGAGAAAGGACCCTAGCAAGAAAGCAGAAAAGTGGAAGTCCAATGGCAGGACTGTCTCAGCGTAATTTAGCAGACACATCAGAGACACATCCTGTGGAAATTGAGGTATGGTGCAGGGTGGTTGAGGCAACCATGACTGACTCAGGAAGTCATCGATAGCATAAAAGCAAAAGAAAAAATATATAATGTGGCGAAGGGCAGTGGGTAATCAGAGCATTGGGAAGCTCACAACGACCCACAGAGGACAATAACAAAACAAAAGAGTAGGGAGAAGATTAAATGTAAGCTAACTACTAATATAAATGAAGACTGCAGTTGTTTCTTTATTCGTATAAACGCAAAAGAGAGGTAGACGTGGACAATAGGCCACTAGAAAATGATATTTGCCAGACAGTAGTGGGGAACAAGGAAATATTTGAGGAACTGAATAATCACATTGTGCCAGTCTTCACAGTGGAAGACATGAGTTATACCCAAATATACAAGAGAATGGGGGAACAAATGTGAGTCTAGTGGCCATCATTGAGAAAGTGCAAGAAACACTGAATGGCCTGAATGTGGATAAATCATCTGGATCAGATGGAGTACCCTCCAGAGTTATAAGGTAGACAACTGAAGAAATAGTGGATACGTTAGTGGAGAACTTTCAGGAATTGGTAGAATCAGGAAGGGTGCTACAGGACCAAAAAAATCACAAACGTGACACCCCATTTTAAAAAGAAACCACACAAAAGCTGGAAAATTACACACCAATCAGCTGAATCTTGGTTGTGGACAAGGTCCTGGAATCCATTGCTTTGAAAGAAATGTCTGAATACTTGTAAGTGTTTGTCAAAATAACGCAAAATCAGCATGGTTTCATTAAGGGGAAGACATGCTTGACAAATCTGGAAGATTTCCTCTTTGAAGAAGTAACGAGGAAGGTAGACAAAGGAGAGCCAATGGATGTTATGTGTCTGGACTTTATGAAGGCCTTTGAAATTTGCCGCACAGGATGCTATTGAATAATATAAGGGCCCATGATGTCAGTGGCAAGGTGTGCTCACAAGACAAAATGCAGTGATTAGGAACCAAGGAATCCTTCTCAAGTTGGCAGCTGGTGACAAGTGGCGTTCCTCAAGGCTGTGTTGGAACCACAACTTTTCATTTTCTCCATTCGCGATCTAGATAAAATACCTGAGGGCAATGTGTGTCAATTTGCAGACAATGCAAAGACAGAAGGACAGGTAGCATGAGAATGCGGGGATGCTGCAGAAGGATATGGACATGTAGGGCAGGTTGAATCTGTAGTCAGGAAGATAATTGCAAAGATGACATTTATTTTTGGAATACTTGAATATAAAAGCAGGGATGCACTTCCGAGGCTCTGTAAGTGTCTATTCAGACCACATCTGGATTACTGTGCGCACGTTTGGTCGTCAAATTTCAGGAAGGATGCGCTAGTCCTGGGGTGTGTTCAGAGGTGATTCACGATTATGGTCCCAGGAACGAAAAGCTTGACACATGAGGAACGTTTGAGGACTCTGGGTTTATACCCACGAAGGTTAGAAGGATGAGATGCAATCTAATTGATTCTTACAGAATCGTGAATGGCCTGGACAGAGTGGATGCTGGGAAGGTGTTTCCTTTTTAGTAGAGACTGGAACCGAAAAGCACGGCCTTGGAGAAAAGAGAAGACATTTGAGAAAAGTAATGAGACACTAATTCAGGTAGGAAGTGGTGAATGTATGGAATTCATGGTCAGATAAGGCTGTGGAAGCCAGGTCTTTAATTATATGTAAGACTGAGTTATGTGGCAGCGTGGTTGTTAAGGGGATCAAGGATTATGAGGCAAAAGCAGGAGAATTGGGTTTAGAAAGATATCTGCCATGATTTAATGACAGAGCAGACTCACTGCGCTGAATGGTTTAATTTCTGCTCCTATTGTCTCATGGACTTATGCATCGAATGACCTCCATCTGTATGTTCCCCCCCTCCAAATAACGTGCCAGGCTGACTTGGGGAATTGATAGCGAAGATCTGATTGAGTGCTGATCCAGACTTGATGGGCCAAATGGTCTCTTTCCGCCCTCCATCTTCTATTTTATCATTCTTCCGAAAAAAAAAGATGAAGGCAATGACAAGACTTGTGGTCAGTCCTCTGACTCTTCTCTGAACAGGCAGTTGCTAAAGTTCCAGCATCATTTCCCTGCTCGTATATTCCACCTGCTGTCAAGCACAGAAAGCATCTTTTACCCCGCGAGACCTCTTGATCCCTTGCACAAACCCCTTCAAAAATTCTTGAATGCCTACTCTAATTTCACTTTTAACAGTCACACCTTTATCATTGTTCCTCCCCAAATTCATTATCACCCCTTCACTGGATGAAATTCATTTCAGCACATTTTCTTGCCAATTATTTCCAATCTCCCTGCAGTCTATGGCGTTCTTCCTCATGGTTAACTACATGACTAATTGTTACATGATTTGCAAACTGTTAATTGATGGCCACGACAAATAATTAAAAATTGCTGACCTATATGAGAAAACAATAGAACTCATAGAAGCCATGGTTCAAAAGCTTGCAGAGGACAGCAGAATTGGAGACTGCAAATAAGGTGATCTAAGATTCCAGAAGAATATTATTCCAATATGTCTTTGGGCTGAAAAATGTCACATAGAGTTCAATCTGGATAAATGGAAGGTATTGCATTTTGCTACATCAGAAAAGAGTAGGGCTTATACAATTAATGATCGGGCGTTGCATCGTGTTGTGGAACACAAAGGCCACGAATGCAATTATTCATTTTAATTTGCTTCATATATAGACAGAATGGTTAAAGAAATGTCATCTTGCCTTTGTTGCTCAGTTCTTTGAGTATAGGAGTTGGTACGTTATGTTGAAGTTGAATACGACATTTGGTGATGTCTGTTCTGGTATACTTTGTCCAGTTCTTGTCGCCCAGTAATAGCACGAAAATTATTCAGCTGGAGTAGGTTTAGAACAGGTAAACATACCAGCGTATGGCTAGTGGGGAATGTTTGTGTTATAACGAAAGGCTGGATAAGCTGAGAATATTTCCAAGAGTTTGAAAGGCGACCTGATAGACATTTAGAAATTATTGACAGTTCGGCTAGAGTAAACTGGAACTGTCTTTTCTCCAAGGAGGGGCACTTCAACTCGAGATGGCAAATGTTTAAAGTGAAAAGAGGGATTTAAAATAAGACATGAGAGGCTTTTTTTAAAAGAGGATGGTTTATGCGTGCAATTCACTTCCTGAGGCAATGATGAATGAAAGTACATTTACTATATTTACAGGATATTTGGATCGATAAATGAATTGGAAAGTTTCAGTCGTATTAACAAAGGTTATTCATTTATGCCGAGTACATTATTTATTGCCCAGAGGGAAGTTCAGAATCAACCACAATATTATGGATCTGGAGAAATATGCCAGCCAGACCAAATAGGTATGGCAGTTTCCTTCCCTATCAGGCATTAGTGAATCAGATCTACAACAACCGATTCAACATCATCATTAGACTCCAGTTATCTTTTTAAATAAAATTCCAGCATCTGCCATGCCAGAGTTTCAACCCGTGCCCACAGAATTATATCTGGACATTCATATTAACAAGGGCATTATTAACCCTCAATTGTTAAAAGAGCCGTCACATGCGACTCATTTAGTTTGTCATTATGTGCAGTATGAGCTGGTAGGAGTGAAAGGCCTGTTTTCATCCTGTGTGAGTCTATGACTTTGACGCGATGAAACTGGCAGCTGCTTTGGATTAACAGCAGTGTTGACAGTTTAATTCTGGGATATGTAACCTTGCTGGTTACTCTGGAGGTTCTTCTGCTAAGTGAGCCCTTCCCATATACGGGATTGTTGAATAGTCTGTCCCCAGTTTGACTGAATAGATGAGTTTCCACTTCAGCAGGTAATTGAATCCCGCATCTGGTTTCTCTTTGATATCGGTGTCCTTTTATCTACCCAGGATGAGTGATTGGTTCAAATCATGTCCACACAAACGCAAGACCCGTTGTCCATGTTGTGAATGTGTTTTTATTCTTCCTGATATACCCACAGGGTGTGGATGTCGCTGGTTAGGACAGCATTTGTTGTCCATCCTGATTCGCTGCTGTCTCGCTGCATGAGAGACATGAATTCGATCCCAGTCTCGTGTGACTGTGTGCAGTTTGCACATTCTCTCTTTGCTTGTGTGAGTTTCCTCCCACAGTCTGAAGGTGTGCAGATTACTGGAATCAGGCATGGGAAATGAAGGGAAACGTAATAGGTATGGAGTCTGGGTCTATTAGGATGTGCTTCGGAGGGATGGTGTATACTGGAAGGGCCGAATGGCCTGCTTTCCCACATTGTCGTCATACTCAGTTATGTTGTTCAGATCCTGGAGTCGCAATTAGGCAGGATTGGATAAAGATGGTATAAACGACGTACATAAATGGGATTGCAGGAAATTAAAGACATGTTCTCTGTTCCTGAGGTCAGGCTTCCATTCCAGGTTTTATTCTCGAACTTTGACATTACCGGTTCCGTTTGTGAGTCCCCAAGGATGACTAGCTTTTTATATAACCACAACACCACCTTCTCCAGGGGTGGAGTATTTATTGGGAACAGAAAGATGATTCTGAGCTGATGCGAGCAAAAGCAGAGAACAATGTCAAAACCACTGATCAAAACAGGAAAATGAAAATTCGAACCTTGCCATCCCAAAGTTTAAGTCTCCACTCGCTTTAGATGCGCCAATCGGCTGTCTCAGCAACATGTACTGTTTATAGTCATAATATTATAAATTAATCGTTTTTTACAAGATTATATTCTCCGAGGTGATGATCTGTTTTCCATCGAATTTTGTTCTCTGATATTTCTGCGTTTGATGTATCAGGTTTTAAACCCAAAAGTTCTTGAAGATGTCTCTCCCTCGCACGCACCCTAGCTCTCTATTCCGTCCCTCATCCCATTTGACTGAGGCATTGCACAATCTAACATACATTTTCAGGTTGATATCATCCAGTCTGTTCCGTTGCACTCACTGTTGCTGGGTGACCATGCTCCAATCTCTTCATTGGCACCTTCACATCATTCGATCCATTTGGATATCGTGTCTGTGAGATCAATTCTCTTTTAGCAGCTTTTACTGACATGGACCAGAGATTATTGGAGTGTGAGGTTCAATAAAAGGGTAACAGGGAATAACTGGGGAAAAGATACTCTGTTGGAAAAGATCCCCCATGAGGGCTTTCTGCGATAGCCTCGTGATATTATCGCTGGATTGTTGACATAGCAAAGTCAGGTAATATTCTGGGTTTACGGGTTGGATTCCCTACACACCACGATGATGGTAGTAGTTAATTCAATAAATGCCTAGAATTAAGATTACTTTGTCTGAAAACCCCATCTGTTTCATTGACGTCCTTAAGGGAAGGAAACTACCGTCCTTATCTGGTCTGGCGTCCACGTGACCCCAAACCGGAAGGTAATAAATGCTGCAGAGGTACCCCCGATGCTGGTACAGAATGGAAATATGTTCATTCGGCTCATTGCTAAAATTGTCCAGGGATGTGATCGCACTGGGAAAATTGGAGGAGAGATTCAATCGGATAGAGTCTAGGCAAAAGAGTTTCAGTCATGAAGGGAGACATGACAAACTGGGGTTGCTTTTTACCGTGCAGAGGAGTTTGTGAGTGGTATGGATAAGGTAGACTGAAAGAAGCGTTTCCCATCGATGGAAAGAACGATCACAGGGGGCCAGAAATTTAATGAGAGAGACAGAAAGGTTTAAGGAGATGTGTATAAAAGCCGTATAGACCAGCATGTGTTCGAATTTGGAACACACTGTCTGTAAGGGTCAGAGAGGCAGTAACCCTTATAACCTGAAGGAATATTAAGATGTGAATATGTTCTGCCAATAACGGTAAGGCTATGGGCTAAACGATTCGGGGTGGTAAGCAGTTGTTTTTACCAAATGCAACCACAACGGGTTGAAGAGTCTCCTTTGAAACTGTCGTCCTCGGTAGTATAGTGGTTAGTGTCACCGTATTGTATGCGGGAGATAGCTCAATTACTTGCATTATAAATATTTTAAAACTGTCGCTCCGTTTCCAAATGCGGTTATTAATGTCTGTCCTTCCATTCTCCACGGGACATGTCACAGGCAGGACAGTGCTGTCTGAATTAGTGTGAGGAAGGACTGCAGATCCCGGCGAGACAGAGTGTAAATGAAAGTACAAACACTTGACTTCCGCCGACTGCACCTTGTGTCTGTATTGGAATCTAAACCATTTAATAGAAAGAAGGAGGAAGTTGAAGAAGAAACAGGGCAAAGCAATTCAGACGTGAGTGCAGAAACATTTTCCGCAGCATCATGAGGAAAACTGACAAACGACTCTGAGAAATAGTGTCTTTCAGAACTGTCAGTTCACGGAGATGATTTTGTTCCACTTAAGCCCTTACGAAATTGAATATCAATTTAACTAAAGACTTGAAATGTTAGAACACAACAGGCGGTGAGTCACGTGCTTGAAACTGTGTTTACAAGCCAGATGTTTGATGACTCATACTGATATAATAGGCTGAAAGACCATTCGCCTTGCTCTAAAAAACTCAAAAACTGTCATTTTTCAACTGAACAAAATAGGTAAAAACAAAGTCATCAAGAAAAGTTCCAAGCATTCCACATCCTCTACACCCGATGTGGCCTCCTCTATATTGGCGAGACAGGCCGCCTACTTGCGGAGCGTTTCAGAGAACACCTCTGGGACACCCGGACCAACTAACCCAACCAGCCTGTGGCTCAACTCTTTAACTCCCCCTCCCACTCCACCAAGGATATGCAGGTCTTTGGACTCCTCCATCGCCAGACCACAACAAGACGACAGTTGCTGGACAAACTTTCCTCATTCCTGAAGAAGGAACGTCGATTCTCCTGTTCCCTGGATTCTGCCTGATCTGCTGCGCTTTTCCAGCAACACATTTTCAGTATTGAATTTAGCTATCAGCCGCTGCGTTGGTATTTTTAGCTGTTAATTGTACCGAAGCCCGCCCTGGAGGATTGTCATCCGAAGGTCTGAGGTCGAATCTCCTGGACCACTGAAGTGCTCTCCAACTGGGAAGGGGCATGCCTGTCTGTTGATTGATGTGCAGTACCAATTCCGTTGCTGTCTCCTCTGCTCAGTTTCACCAATGTACCATGTCTCAAAGCATCCTTGCCTGCAGCATGTTGTTTTTTTTAGATTAGCGTCAGTCTAAACATTATGGCACGGACGCAGCACACAGAGACTAACGCTGTCAACATATTATCTGTGATGACACTAATTGGTAAAGTTAACATGAGAATGTAACTATGAAAAGAAAGTTTTCGATTTACATAAGAAAGAAGTGAACCTAACATAGTCATTCTAACAGACGTAAGATTTAACAAAAAATCAAGGTATTTTTCAAAGTTCAGTTTCAGTGACATTACACTGTAACGTTTGGCTATAAATTCTGTATCTTACCACTCCATGTGTACTCCATGGTCACCTGATGAAGGAGCAGCTCTCCAAAAGCTATTGCTTCCATTAAACCTGTTGGACTATGACTTGGTGTTGTGTGATTTTTAACGTCCCATCAGAATTCGGATCCCACAATTAAAACAGAGATGAAGAAGCATTTATTCTCTTAGTCAGTTCTGGATCTGTGGGCCTTCTTTTAGCAGAAGACTGTTGAGGAAGTGTAATTAAAAACAGCGACGAGAGTGGGATTCGAACCCACGCGTGCGGAGCACAATGGATTAGCAATTCATCGCCTTAACCTCTCGGCCACCTCGTCACGCATGCAGGCTAGCATATGACGTTATTAATAAGTGAATTGCGTAAATTATGCAGCACAGCAGATATTTCTCCCTCGTGTTGGTGTGATGATAAATAGGACAGTCCGGTTCCAAGGCGATGGTCTGAACTCTGGGTTGTGTGGCAAGCGCATTCCCACTCTGCTCACAGTGATCTGCACAAAAATGAAGGTCTGTTGAATTCAATGAAGATTTGAAGTCAATGGAATAAAGAACCCGAGAAAACAGGGGGTGTTCTTTCAAGAAATAGTTGGATAGAGCTCATAGCGATAGTGGAATCAAGGGTTATGGGGATAAGGCAGGAACAGGATACTGATTGAGGATGATCAGCCATGCTCATAATGAATGGTAGTGCTGGGTCGAAGGGCAGAATGGCCTACTCCTGCACCTATTGTCTATTATATTTCCCTTGAGGAATTGTTTTCCAGACTGGAGGAGAGATCACAGTGCTCAATGCCATTATTCGGAACATCTTTCTTCTGCTCAGATACTTTTGACACGTGCTTGTGTACAGGGCAGACAATTTTAAAATCCTAAATTAGGCTAAACTGACAATTGAATTCAACAATGAAAAAACCTTCATTTTCCTGTGCCATGCGACACCAAGTCACTGTATGATCTCATCAACACAGTGAGCAAGTGTCAGAAGGAAAATGAGTGCAGTGCCAGAGCGCATGCTGGGAGTAGCAGGTGACACACGGGGAAGTGCATTTCCCACAACAGGAACACTTGCCAAACAGCAGACTGCGGTGGAAGAATTCAGAGGTGGTTTACACTTTGGAATTTGATGCCAGAGTACAATGGAGATCTGTCATTGAGTCTGTTAAAGATGAAGACGTTAAGATTTCTACAGATGAAAAACAAAATGAAATGTTCATTTGTTAGTGAAGACAAATGTTGAAATTGAATATGTCAATAATCTACCGATCTTTGGAATAAGTAGCTCACCACTTTCCGCACTCGGGGCCAGAACTACTGGTGAAGATGCTCGTATAATCCCCGTTACTAGCCATGGAATCAAAGAAACTCGGTTTGCCAAACGTTCAGGTACAACCAGGAATGTAGAGGTAAGCATTAATGTGTTGCTCCTGAGCTGCAGGTGCACGGTATCTCTGTTCCAGTATAGTGGCTATGCTGTGCCGAAGTTTTAAGTTTGAGCCTCACATGAACCAGCTTCAGTTTGTCGTCGTCTTGAGGGGTACAGATAGAAGGTGATATTGAGCAAAGCCAAGTTTATGGGAAAAGACTCGTGTTTGTGGATTGAGAAACGACCTTTTCCGGATAATAGCTCCTTGATCAACAAACATATTGCAAGTATCTAAAACGTGAAGAGATATGTGTGGAGAAAGAGCCAAAGGTGATATTTCAGCCGTTCGATAACGTTTCCCATGTGTAGTGAGTTAAATTCCGGGAAAACAGATGTTGAACTGGTTTCATGTTATGCAGTTTGTTACAAAGTCACAAAGGTCATTGCAATAATAATTTTAAAAATCACATAGGACCGTTTGAACATTGTGTTGGAATGAATTTTGGTCTGAGCATATTTTATCTTCAATAGCGTGCTGCAGAGAGGTACAGAGGTTAAACAACACAAAAGGACAGAGTCTTCTTGAGGGATTTCTTGGGTGGAGTCAAGAATGTACGTAATATACATAACATCATGTGAATGTGATCAAATCCTTAAAGTAGGTGTTGCATCTCCAAGTGACGATTCAATTCCTACTCATTAGGATATAACATCTATCTGAAGTTATTTTAGGACATCAGCTCCATTTGCAGAGTTTCACCTTGAATAATACGTCACACCTTACCAATCCATGAACTTTTTATACTCAGTCTTAATCAGTTGTACGTGTTCATGAAATGTTTTTGTGTCTGAAGTTAACCAAATTCGAAATTGTTACGCAACCAAACTGACTTTCTCTCAATGGTAAATTCCCTCCTCGTATGTTTGTTCGTGTATCTTTTAAAACACTGTGGAATCAGCTCTACGCTTTATTTCTGGAAAGTCGTTCACGATTTAGCTAACTCTATTGAGTGGACAAAACTCTCATCCAAACTTTTCTTAATGATTCACTAATGGTTTTGAAGCTCTAACTAAAGTTATTAATTCACTCGAATTAGGGCATTTCTCCGATTTAGTCATTCAAACCTCGCGTTATGTGCAAATCTCATTTGTTTACTTCAAACGTGCGTGTTTCTACTCCAGCATTTCCAAATCTCGTGAATAAAATCCTTCATTCTTTCTATCATCCCGTTTGTATCCTTTCTGATATTTGTATGTCTCAGTAAACAACGTCACTTGGCTTTCTAATATCTTGCCATCCAGAAAACAGTGTCTGTGCCCTTTCTAATCTCTTTACATGTTTTTGGTGGAGAATGGGGATTACACACAATGCTCCCACTGAGGGTGACCTACAGATTTTACAGTTACACTATTAATTCTGCTTTTTTTAACATATGACGTCTCTATGCATAATCTCCAATGAGGTAAAGTATTATCTATCCAGTTCATGAACATCGTCTCCATGGAGACTAAAATTATCTATCATTCCCTTTATTCTTCCACGAAATGTTCGAAACGTTTGCAAGGTCAACATCTCTAACTCCTCGTGCACTGAGTGATTCTCAGCTATTTCTAAATGTGACTGAAGTTCAAATACTTCATAGTGTTTCTCCAGTCATTCCACTGCAGACTGCTTCTGGACAGTAAATGCCATCACCAAAGGCCACGTTGGATCTGAAATCAACCGTTTTCGCATCGTAATTGCCGTAGCTATTGTGTATCATATGTCCGTGTTCTTGTTCATTTTTTTCATCATTTCATGGATCCCTGTATTGAATTCTACTGAATGATTAATTTTTGAATAGAGACATTCCCTTCACCACTCATTCGAAACTCATGGAACATTGAATGGTTTTACTCATATGCTTCCAGAGGACAGTCCTGCCATTACTGGGATAAATCAAAGAACATTCGCAACGTGTCCTCAAAGGCAAGAATTTCCTTCTTCAGTTTAGCGGATCATTAAAGCACTGAATCCCGTGTGTGTGTTCATTAAAACCAAAACAGTTGCAGCAAGATTTTAAAACTAATATTTTGCAATCTGCCTGCATTGATTGTCCCAAATTTTACATTCCACCTTATGGTATGTTTGTGGATGAAATCACTTTCTGTATATTGAGCAATTTCATTTCAATTTAGTGAAACCATTGTCATTCGCTGTTTTCGCTTTCCCTTTCAGTTTCCCGTTTAGTATTTTTTCAGTTTATCTTACGTTTTCAACAATTTCAGTCAATCTCGCTCCTGTTTACCAATCCGAGAATGCCACAATTTTCTCAATTTATATGCAGTGCAGCTGTCGGGTGCTGTGAACAAGTGGAACAGCATTGGTCACGTGAACCAAATAAAAGTCGCAGGGTGGTGGAATCTGGCCGTTCCATCGCAGTCATATTTAAAACATTTAATGTAATCTTTAGCCAAATCATATTGGCAGAAAATAAGAAAATATAAACGAAAATATTACCGATGTTGAAAATCAAACAAAAACAGGACGTCTTGCAGCATCTGTGGAGAGATGGACCCAGTGAATGTGAAATATTCACCGTGATTCATCTGCACAGATGGTGCTTGCTCACCTGTGATTTTTAAGCAATTTCTGTTTTTGTTTCAGTTTGGCCAGATTTTGTCACAGTTCATGAAAACAGTGCTCTCGAGAATCAAACAGACATCATGGAGCCGATAGTGTGAAATGAGACAGTAGTAATAAATGATGGAATGGCTACAGGTTCTGTCCTTATTGCGTTTGAGAGGCGTGGGGTTCAAGAGTGTTGTACTGGAAAAACACAGCAGGTCGGGCAACATCCGAGGAGCAGGAGAATGTACGAGATAGGCATAAGCAATTCATCAGGAATTCGGCTTGTGAGTAGGGCTGAGGGACAAAGCTGAAGCCAAGTGACAACCCGCAGGCACTTCCTCCTACTGACCCCGATGACGACCTCTCCTCCCATCATCAAATCATCATCTCCCAGACCATCCACAATCTGATCAACTCTGGGCATCTCCATTCACAACCTTCAATCTCATTGTCCGTGAACCGTGCACTCCCCGAATCTACCTCCTTCCAATGATTCACAAACCTGCCTGCCCCAGTCGACCTATTGTCTCAGCCTGCGCCTGTCCCATCCGAACCATCTCTTCCCACCTCGACACAATCCTATCTCCCCAGTCCAGGAAATGCCCACTTATATTCGTGATACACTTATGCACTTCACCTCCTCCACGAATTTCGTTTCCCTGGCCCCAACGCGTCATTTTCACCATGGACATCCACTCCCTGTACAAATCCATCTGGGGTGACAGAAGTCTGCAAGCCTTCCATTTCTTAATCGCACATCATCCCAACCAGTACCTTTCCATGGACATCCTCATCCACCTGGCTGAACCACTCCTCACGATCAACAACTTCTCTTTCAAATCTTCCCACTTCCTCCATCGAAATTGGTAGCCATGGGCACCCGCATAGGATCTCGCTATGCCTGCCTGTTTGTCAGAAACGCGAAACTGTCGATCTTTCGCAGTTACACAGACACTATCCTTCACCTGCTCCTTCGCTACATTGATGAATGTATTGGCGCCACTTGGTGCTCCAACGAGGAACTTGAATAGCTCACTAAATTTACCAACACCTCCCACCCCGACCTCAAATTTACCAGGATCATCTTGGCAACTTCGCTCACCTTCCTGGACCTCTCCATCACCGGTCTCTGGTGACTGACTAATTGAAAACATGTACTACAAGCCCACAGGTATCGACTACATCTCCACCAATCCTATCTCGTGTAAAACCTCCATTCCTTGTTCCCAATTCTTCTGCCTCCACCACATCTGTTCTCAGGATGGCCAATTAAACCTCAGAAAGACCCAGTTTATCTCCTTCTTCCACGATCATAAGTTGTCTTCCCACGTGGTTGACAACGCCCTCCAGTGCATCTCCTCCACTTCACACACCACCACCCTTGAACCACACGCCTCTCAACGCAACAAGGATAGAATCTTCTGGTGCTCACATTTCACCTAACCGCATAAAACGCATCATATCCTATCACTGACGCCACCTCCAAATAGACACCACCACCAATGATATATTTCGCTACCCAGCCCTGCCAGCATTCCGAAAAGACCATTCCCTCCACGAACCCTTCTTCATGTCCATACTTCACCCCACCAGCCCACAACCCTTTCCTGGCACGTTTCACTGCCACCAAAGGAGGGATAAAACTCGCACCCATACCACTCCCCTCATCTCCAAAAAATGCCCGAAGGGATCATTCCACATCCGTTAGAAATTCACCTGTACTGCTACTAAAACCATCTACTGCATCAGTTGCGCCCAGCGTGGTCTCTTCTACAGATCATTTCAGAGAACATCTCTGGGACACCCTCACCCACCCAACTTCACCGTCCCGTGGCTGAACACTTCAATTCTCTCTCCTATCCCTTCAAACACATGCAGGACCTGGACCTCCTCCACTGCCAAACCGTTACCACCCAACCCCTGGAGAAGGAACTCCACACATTCCGGCTTGGGACCCTAACAGCACACGGGATAAATGTGTCCTCATTTCCCCTCCCCCAAGCACAAGCCTTCAGCTCGCCACCGCCCTCTCGACCTATTCCATCACTGCCACTTCTGACCTATTATCTTCTCCCTCCTATTCATCCTTCGATTACTTTCCAGCTGTTTCCCCTCAACACCACACCACTTCCATTTATCTCTCAGCCCCGACTCACAGGCCTTATTCCGGATGAAGGGCTTAAGCCTGAAACCTGAATTCTCCTGCTCCACGGATGCTACCTGATCTGCTGTGCTTTTCCAGCATAACACTGCCAACTATGATCTCCAGCATCTGCAGTCCTGACTTTATCCTTGGAATTATCAATGACCTTGGCGTGAATATATCCCTCGATTGCAGTGATCACAGTGTGACTGAGTTTTGCATTTATTTTGGGTGAGGTCTGGCTGGATCTGAAACGAGCGCTTAATAACCAAACAACAGGAATGATATCAGGCAGCGAAGTTCGGGCGGGCTGAATTGAAGTGGAAACTTCTGTCAGACGATGGGCCAAAACAACTGCCCCACATCACCCAGATTGTGAATGACACACAGAAAAAGCACAGCACCTTCACTGCAGGCACAATCACAGGGGTAAAGTGGAATTGAAACAATACAGCACACTGAGGTGCAATGGAATTTTTATGTGAAAGGATTGGATACATAAGCTGCCTTACATCTGGACTGCCCTCACATTGGAAAAAGAATTTTCCTGCAGTTTAACGGCGACATTGGCCTGTGACATCACCATGCTGAGAGACACTGACATATTTTGTTCTTTAGCAGCGTGGCCGAGTTAAATCATGATCGTCCCATTAACCAGAATTCAATGCTTCAAAGCTCTCCTCTATGCAGGACAACTTATTTGCTGCTCCTGTAATCAGATCTCAATCGCTTCACGGTGTGTCCTGTTCTGCTTCCTGCTTCACGGTAACACTTGAAACATGAACAAATCCACCTTCCACTTTCACCAATCTTTTGCAACTCCCGAGTTGGCACAGGTACGAGTGACCGATTGGCCTTTTCGAGCGCACTCACTCTGGTATGATCTGAATTATAAAGTGCACTGTGTCTGATCTGCAGAATGTCCTCACGCAAGATGGTGCTGTTTATCCCATTCCCGTGGGCTGAGCTGTCTATATTGGCAGAGTATTCAGCCATTTCCCTCCACTTGCAGGCATTATGAGTGGATGTAAGTGTGGATATGCTCGGAAGCTTCGTGTCACTGGCACAACCAGGTGCAAGGGCGCCGCTGGAACTTAACATCTTTGATTGTGAACTTCCTCCAAATATCATTTATTTGAGAGAGAGTGAAAGATACTGAACTGGTGGGAACGAGAGAAATGGGCTGTCGACTGTCGTCCCTCAGAAAAATTCAAACAAGTGCATTCTTGTGCTGCCCAATTGATGTTCAGAAGCAATTTTCGCAGAACAATCCTGCAGAAAGGCTTTTGTTTCAGAGGGATCGATTTATTTGCTGTAATCGGGCATCAGTTAACATCTGAGTCCCAACTGTCCCAGATGAAGCGACTCTGAATGAAACCTTCACTCACTGAGAACCATCTGCACAGCCAGAAGCTGCAGGGCTGCAGGCAGTCCAAAGCGTAAGGGAGGATTAAAAACGAGCTATTATTTCTCCCTCAGCCACTCTCTCACAGAGACAGGATGAGGGACGGCAGAGACGTGTGATGTCATTCACGTGCTGACAAAAGCCATTCAGCCCATCCAGTCCACGCAAATCTCTATTACTTGCTTCTCTCTGTGGTTATTCATCATCAGTGCTGCATGTTCTAATAATAGGGAACTGTGTCTGTGTCGATATGCTGTCTCCAACATACTGATCTACATATCAGTCACGGCTGTTCATTTCACCGGAAGACCCTGCTGTGTGACACGGCGTGCGGAATATCTACAGGGCATCAGGGGCATGGTACATGCCATAACTTATTTCTCTCAATTTCGCCAGTGAATTCCCAGCTAAGGCAAGTGTCTTTGCGAATCAGGTCATAACAGACCGACAGAGAACAGCAAACAAATCTTCCATCACTTCAAACGTGTGTTTCCTCAAATGTATAAATTTGGCGGGTGTATCTATTTCAGATGCCATTGAGTGTAAGGACGCAGAAGGCTCATCAATATGTCATGCAAAGAACGGAGCACTGTTATAGCGAAACACTGGCAGGGGCAGTACACAGACTGAAAGCTGGAATTGTCAACGAGCAGAGGATACTTTTCATCCATTAATTTCTGGATTGTGCGCCTACCACGATCCCTCTGGGCCGCTCTGTTAGCGCTGATCACAGCAGTTTCAAGCAGTCTCAGGTTTTTGTAGCATGTACCTTCGAGGATGACGTCAAAAGATCTTCACTGTTATTGTGTGATACACTGTGACACAGATGTGTCCCGGCTGTGTCAATATAACCACTCTGTAACTTCCCAAATTCTGCTGTTTTAATTGCAATTTCAATCAGAATCACAAAATCTATCACGGTGCCGACTGAGGTCATGCAGCCCACCTTCTCTCTGCTGGCTCCATTCAATGAGGAAATGACTGTGTTTTGATTGACTGATTGTCACATGAACCTAAGTACAGTGGAAAGCGTTGTTTGCGATTGGTAAAGGCAGATCATAGTAATCAAGGACATGCAGAGCACAGCGTGAGAAAAGCAAAATTTGACCAGACTCAGGAATTCAGGTTACTACTATAGGACGTGCGCTCAGGAATATTCGAATTGGCAAGATCAGCAGTATTTCAAGTTAGACAATCCATTTCTCAAAGCAGCAACGGCCGAGAAGAAGCGGTTCTTCAACTTCCCTGTGTATGTTTTCAAGCTTTGGAATCTTCATCTGACCCCGATCTCATCGAAATCATATCTTCTCAGTCAAAAATGAGGTAGTGTGCAAAATTCGAATGCTCAACCGCAATATGAAAGCAAGACTGCTCACACATATGTCACCTGTCTGATGCAATATCACTTCTGAGACAAACGAGCCAGAGTGAAAGAAGCACAGAGTTTTAATCACAGCTCCTTTCCATTCCAACTCGCTTCTCCCAGGAGGCTGAGCGAGCTGCTTTACTGGAAAAGGGCGGTCTTCATTGATAACTGGATGAACTCATCTTCCATTGTCACACAGTGTTGGTGGACAGCAATTTAAAAGCGGTCTTCAGCTCCCTATCAAACATGGGTTTGTGGAGCGGGGCATGGGTCTGCCGGGAGCGGGAAGTATGGAAATTCTGGAAAGGTGTAGAAAAGGGATACCGTGCATGCAGAAGATATCATCTTCTTTTGGGAACCTTTGTCCAAATAATGCCATCTGAGATAGATAGAAAATGCAGAACTGCGAGGAAAGAGTGAATCTCTCCCCATTATCCTGGAACAGTATCTGTGCTTCTCGAAGTCAGAGGGAGGCTTCTGCTGTCTGAATCATCATGGAATGTTACTGCAGCAAGTCCCGTCGCTCACACAGCTGATGTGTATACATTGTTCCACGTTGCCTCCAGTTCAGACCATAGATTTCACAGCTCACATCACAGAGTGACAGAGAAGGGAAGGACGCGATTCAGACCATCATCTTAACACAACCTGGGGATAAATTAGATGTGAGAGCGCGGACATTCTTGACTGATTCCAGCATTAACAATCTTAGTCTGTGTCGTAACAAAAGAGGAAACAGGAACTGTTTATCTTGCTTCTTAAAACAGGTGAGTAAATTTTGAAGAGCATAGATATTTCTCCCTGGTGTTCATAAAATGATCAAGAGCAGAGTATGGTTCCCTGAGTGTGGTCCGACTTCTGGATTATGGGCCCAGGGCACTACGACTGTGATATTCTGTTCACAAGATCTGACCACATGGGAAGAAATGACAGTGACAAGATCGATTGAATCGGCTTCCGTGAAAAACAGAAACCGATGGAACGAAAAGAGCCATGAGAGCGGGAATGTAGCATTATCTGTGAGGACGTTGTTTTCCAGACTCGAGGAGAGTGCACAGTTCTGTTTCCAGGGGTCAATATTTGGATGAGTAGACTGAATCAGCATCGGCTGTTATTGTACTGCATTTTTGTAAAGTGGTGAAAAAACACGGGCATTTTGTACAGAGGGGACAACTTCAAATCCTCAATGATGCAAAACGCACAAATGAGGTGAACAACAAAGCAGCCGCAGAAACGTCATGGGGTAAACGCCCCGGCTCATTTTTCGCTCAAATTCGTTCTCTGTCAAATTCCTGAGCCTGATATTCGAACAGTAAATGGCCTATGTTAATAAAAGCTGCTGTGGTCTCACAACTTCAGGATTTAAAATGCCCCTACAAGTATGTCTGGCAACAGTAATTGATCCATCACTGTGTTACATCAGCACACGTAGAAAAGAAATAAATATAAGAACAACAGTCACGTATGTGACTGGAATTTGCCCCGATTCAGCTGTAATTGAAATTGCTTCCACCTTTCCTGTGTCGGTAATAAGATTGCACAGCTTAGTGGTCAGTTTTTGTACGTTGAATTGGACCCAGCATCCTTTCTCGGCTTGAAATTTACTGGGATATAAAGACATGGTGAAAGACACGGTAGAGTTTACTAGAATTTAAAGACGTTCGGAAGGACACGGTCAGAGTTCACTTGATACAAAGTCAATAGAAAGGACAGTCATGATGCTTACTTTGAGATAACACCACTAGAAAAGGAAACAACAGATTTAACGGGACGGTGAGATAGATAGAGAATCATGCGGGAGATATCAAGGAAGACTTAGCAGTGTCTGGAGGAAAGTTACCCAGCTGATGTGACGTTAGTAAGAACAAATCTGAGGGAAATTCCTTTGTTTCAGCGAGTGGAAAGTAGAGGTTAGAGCTTCAAAACCAATGGGGAATGATGAAGAAATTTGGAGCAGATTATTTTTTATTCCGAGAATTATTGAAATCGGAAATGAATTTTCAGAAATAAAAACATTTTAGAAGCTGATTCCTTTGTATTTCAAAAGTCGTGTGCAGACACACAGGGAGTGAAATTCACAAGGACAGAGATTCTGGACTGCCTGGATGGCGAGGTAAAAGGGACATACTCTCGAGGTGGATAACATTCATCGGAAAGAAATTGCATAATACCTGCATCTGAAAATGCTACGTATAAGAAGAGCTGCTGGCGTTGATAGGTGTTGCAGCTCATTCTACATGATATATTATGTATTGTAAATATACTGAGCTGTTTGGTTTAGCGCTGCATTGAATGGAAGTCGGTTAGCTCAGTCTGCTGACTAACTAGTTATGAGAAAAGTGAGACCAACCGCATGGGATTAATTCTCTCGCTGTCTCAGGTTTGCATAAGGTTCATCATCTACCCCGCTCATCTGATCTGTAATAGTGAGTAAGATTTGGCCTAATGATGGAAAACATCATTATCATTGCCATCTGTAGCCTTGAACATTTGGTCAGAATCATTCGAAAGGAGAGTGAGTCCATTTAATACTCACTGATCTTGGCTTGAAAAATCCTGTGACAAGTTTCGACCTTATCCCAGTTTGAAACCTCTGCTCCTCCCAAAACAGCAAAACGACTTGGTATGCCTTTGCCAGATTTACTGACAACATTCAAACTCCCCAAAGAGATAAATCTAATACTTTCGGTTGGATAATGACCTGTGGAGGTTTGCAGGATATGGAATGATATGAAATGAGTTAAACAGAATTTCCCAGAATGTAATCCAGTGCAGACTGGGCGATTTGAGAAAGGTCGTCAAGCTAAAGGTTCACCTCTGTTTCGATATACATAGATGGATATTCACCTGGGGAATATTTTCAGCTTTTGAGATAATAATTGACAGAAATTTGAAACTGGAGTTTTCAAATAAAAGCTACTTTACTCAACATTGATTTCAACTGCGTTTTAGTATGATGCGCTAATAATCCCTTGTCAATGTCAGTAATAGCACCTTTAGATAAGCTTTGAACTGACAAGCGTGGCATTTTACGCACCTTTAAGTAGCAGGCGCTAAACAATTGCGCGACTGGAGCCGCAGACAGCAAGCTGGTCACATGCCCTACTCATGCATTCGAAACTTTAACTCAACTACTCTATATTTGCTTTGGTTCTGAAATTAAAGCTAACGCAGACCAGGTGAAACTGACATGGACCTGTGATTATTGAAGCATCAGGTTCAGGAAAGGGACAAATAAAAATATGCAAAATAGACGTAGTTGAAAAATGGGTTTCCGTTGGTTCCTGCGTTGTTTACAGACAATGCTACATTGCCGCTGTCGCCAGACCTTTCTTTTGATCGGCTTCAATTTGAAGCAATAACTCTTCGCAACTTCCTTCTGAAAGTTCATACTGGTAAAATGAAACAACGGCATTTAGCAATAATCTTCACTATTCCTACAGCCATGAACACGTTGCACGGTTTCCATGAATACTGAAGATGTAAGAATGTGATGCAAGAATAAATTCATTTCCAGTTTAAATTGTAAATTAGGAAGAATGCTCAGTCAGACTCAGCAAGTCAGAAATTCATGTACGTCTCCGTGTCCAGAACTGCAGCAAAGCAGAGAGGTAATTTGTCCCTGAATCCCCACGTTTGCTTGGTCCATGTGTCCAGTTGGAAACCTGTGTGAAGGGTAATGCAGTCTGACAGAGCGCCTGGGAGAATCCTTGATTGTCTGATCTAAAGCTGCAATAGGATCTCTCCATTCTGGTTGTGGGTGTAGATTGACATTTCAACACATTATGATTGATAACCCTCTTTCAGAAACAGCACTGGCAGAGAGTAACAGGAGGACGCTATTCCAAACACCGGTCCTACCCCACCATTTGACATTGTTCAATATCTTTCCCCGGTCCATCCACAACAGCCTGTTGCCCACAATGAAAAAGACATTTAAGAAATCGATAATGCCTGTGCAACTATTGGAAGGGAATGCGTTTCGAGACGGTGGGTTTCTGCACGAGGTTTGTAGGTTTCATGGGTTAGCAGTTGGTTCTGGTCTGATCATGCTTCAAATGATATGATTCCGTCAAAACTCACCAGCAAGGGGTAAGGATTTTTTTGTATTCAACAGCAATGTCGAGAAACCCAGACTACAGGAAGTAACGGTGAATCAGCAGAATAATAATTGATTCAGCTGAAATCTGAACTTCAATTCTGGTGGAACTCAAATCAACAAATATTGTATCGCAATTTAACAATGCTGTACAAATCTAATGCGCTTTCCATTGCACCACCGCGCCGGGCGAGCCATAGTTTTACTGTACACAAATTTGTATTTGTCGTGAAGAAAATGTAATAAATCTCCAGGAGATGCGGGGAGTTCTTCAAGGTGTAGATCTTTTATTTGCAGTCAAAAACCATGACATTCAGAAAGCAAATTATTGAACGACCCCGAAACTCAGGATCCGTTGCTCTTTATACCCTTTCTTTAATTATATTTTTGTTAGCTTACCAGGATGCCCAACTGTGTTAGACATTGGTATCTCACTCCAGGTATACAAGAAGTCATTATCGCTCTCCGTCTGCCAATATGGTTTTTCTATTGTCACGATTATGTGCTTTACTGCCATATCTGATGCAATGATCTTACTGCCCAGACTAACCTGACATGATTACATCCATCACAATGTTTTCCTGTCCCAAGCTGATTCGATATTTGATGTATTTTTTTCTGCTACAAGGTTTTCAAGCAGGCTGACTCTACTAACGATCAATTAAAGATTTAAAGTCAGTCCTAAATATTTATAATCACGACTTGTCCCAAACTGCCATGATGATATTTAGTTGGCAAGGCTGATGTTACTAATTGCTATTATCTCAGCCTGTCACAGTAAACGTTCAGCCCCAGTCTGACTCTGCTAATTGGTGGAGGTGCATTCCACTATGATAATCCCATCCAGCTACAGTGGCTCCACCCTGCTACAGTGACCTTATGACTCGTGTAGCATTCCATAGACCCCTTGTAATATATCTACAGGTGTATCCATGCTTCCCATGCTTTCATGCTCCGTATTTCCAGTACGGTGTTCGGATCTTTGATCAGATATCAGTTTCTCTTCGCCCCACCTTCCAGGACCTGGTCCTTATCCATGTGGGCTCTTGCTTCTCAAGTATTCGGCTAAATACTAATGAAGTGTTTTGATGGCTCATAGCTTTACCACACATTCAAACAGTGAGTTTCAATTATACAACACTCTCAGAATGAAAATGTTCTTCCTGTATCTCCTCTGGTTATCCTACCCCTAGCGATTAACGTAGATCTGTGGTTGTAAAACCTTCCCAAAAGAAATGTATTCCTACAACACGTATCTATCCCCTTCCTGAACACCTTCATCTCTTCCTCATTCACTCTTCTCCGCTCTCAGATGAAGAGCCCGAGCTAAGCTAATTTATCTTCGCCAAGAGGAGATTGTTGTGCTGGAAAAGTACAGCAGGTCAGGCAGCATCCGAGGAGCAGGAGTACCGACACTTCTGGCATAAGCCTTTCAACAGGAATGAGACATTTAGGTGGGGGCGGTGAGATAAATGGGCGGCAGTTGGGTTTTGGTTGAAGGTACCTGTGAAAGCGATAATTAGATGGAGGCGGGAGATAAAGTGATAACTCGGGGGGGGGGGAAGATTAATAGGTCCGGACGGTGGTGCCGAGTTGGATACTTCGGACTGTGATAATGTGGGGGAGGGGAAATTGAGGAAGATGTTGAAATCCATATTTATCCCGCAAGGTTGCAGGGTCCCAAGGCATGATATGAGGCGTCCCTCTTCCACGCAGCGAGTGGTAACGGTTTGGCTTATGCCCGAAACGTTGATTGTCCTGTTCTGCAAACCACATTTCAGGGGAGATGTGAAATACCAAAGACTTAAAAAAGGACAAAAACTGATAGAATCAGAGTTAATGGAAATATGCACAATGCAGACCGAAACTATTTGGCCAATTGAGTCGGCTCTGTGCTGCCGAAGAGACGGACATTCCCCCACCATATCTTTCGAAACCTGCATTATTGATCCACCTACAAAAATAGAAATGTGTTCAAAAGCTCAGCGGGTCAGGCAGCATCGGTGGAGAGAAATCAGAGTGATCATTGCCAATCGCAAGCAGTTCCAAGGAATGATCTGTTGACCCCAAATGGTCATTCTGTTTTCCCTGAGCTGCAATTCCTACTTTTGTCTCTGGTTTTGTCTTTGATTATACCGTCCATTCAGGTTTTGTTTGCAATCTACCTGAAGTGCACACCTTTGGACGGCGAGAAGGAATCGGAGCAGCCAGAGGAAACCCACACGGAAGAGAGAGAAATGGAGGGTGCAACTTCCACACAGTCAATCACATAAGTCTGGAATCGAATGCGGGTTTCTGGCCTCTTAGCCCTCCCAAGCTGCATGCGCCCGTCCCGGATGCAAATTGAACCCAAACTCACGCAGTGAAAGGCAGTGGTAATAACTTGGATTTCTATGCAAAAAGAAGCCGATGTATCAGTACTGGAAATCAATAATCGATTAACTGTCCGAACTCTTTTTTAAATCATTTGACCGATAATCTTGTCATCAAAAATTCACATCTGAATACTTCTGAATGTTATGAGGTTTTCTGCCTCTTCAACCTTTGCATGCACTGAGTTCCAGATTTCAACCACCCGCCGTTTCAAAACGTTTGATTGCGCATTCACTCAAAATTTTCCTCCTCTGTGCTTAAATCTAATACTCCGTAAGTGATCTCTCCATTATAGCAAAACGTTTATATCAGTGTCCGCCATCCGTATCCCTGATTATTTTGTATATCTGATTCATGTCTCCTCTTGATCTCTACTGCTCTAAGTCTATCCAGTCTATCCAAGCTCTTCTACCCAGACAATATCCTGGTAAATCACCCCTGCGTCATTTCCAGTGCGAATGTGATTGCAGAACTGCACACAATAGTCGAGATAGAGCAGAATGAGCAAGTGAAATAAATGATGTGGAAATCCGCAGAAAGAGGTATTTTTGAAAAAAAGTTCATTTTCCTCAGTGCTGCCCTGTGTATTTTTCCTGAGCCTGAAGTTCCAATAATATCTGATCCATGTAATTAAAACTAGCTCCTTGACAATTGATCTCAAAACCACAGTATCGAATTGGATTGACTGATCTGAAGGTCGAAATGGTATGGTTGTGGCAAGTTCACCCAGCAACAGTGAGCGCAGCAGCACAGACTGAAAAGGGTTCAATGAGAAAATAATTGTAAGGGAAATGTGACGGGGAACTTAAAGGAGATCAGTGATTGTTGGAGGGAGAGATATCTCCAAGAATGGGAGAGTCTGAATTATGATATTTGTCCCACAGAGATGTGTGAGAGGGGCGTTTGTTGAAAAAATCAGAATATCAGAGAAAGTTTTCATGTAAAATCAATTAATTCATTTCTGTGTTTCTTTGGCACATACCACAAGGAGTTAAAAAGTTGAGAACGTTACATGCCGTAACTCGGATTCAAACGAGGTTACTGCGGCCACAACACACATCATTTAAAATTATGCGATCCGTGGGCCATGCAGAGATGCGTGTTTGAAAAGAACAGTAATGACAGTGACATAGGACATGTTAGGAAGAATGGAGAGACACAACAGGACGATTTGGCAAGCAATGATAGACATGTGGGAACTCAGAATTGGCTGTATATTTAAATTGGATGATTCAAGAGGCTGATAAAGTTCCATCGAGTACTGCATGTTGAAGACTGAGGGTGATAGATTTTTACAAAACATCAAATTCTCAAGGGGTACTGCAGGATATTGTTGAAATGTAAGTTTCAACAACAATGTTGCCTCACGAGCTTCCCCACACAAGGAAGAACCCATTTCTGCAGTGGATCACATAATCCCAGTTGCACCACCCAGAACCAATGGTGCAGTTGCAAAGATCATCTGGAAATTGTGATAGAAATGAACACATGAAGCTACTCTGTCGCAGCAATGATGCGATCGGTGAGCACATGGTCATTCTATGATGGTATAGAGGCGCATGAAATTTCGAGACTGGGAGTTCTCCTGATCAAAGGCGGGGAGGAAGGGCTTATTTGTCTCCGGTTATTAGATTATTAAAATACAAGATCAGCACTAACCCGCAGTGCAGATTGGCTCCGTGAAAGCGTGCTGCTGCGTTAAGCGAGAGGTCGATTTATTGCAAGCATTCAGTGCAATTTTCCTAAACAATGCACTGTTTTGTTGTTTTGACGGTAAGAACTGTTATTTGATCACATCATCCTCTTGTTCCTAGCAAACATTCCAGTACAGGGTACATCAGTTTCATTCCGACACAGCCACATGTCTTATTCTCACTCCCTCTGAGGTGATTGACTTGGCAATGTCATTCTCTGAGATTGGCAACGTAGCATTGAGATGGTAGCGTAATGAACAAAGAAGAACAAAGAACACAGAATATTAATAGCCCAGGAACAGGCTCTTCGGAACTCCAATCCTGGTCTGAACCAAAGTAACTGTCTAAACCTATCACCCAATTGCTCAGCATCTATTTCCATCTGCTCCCCACTTGCTCACGCATCTGTCAAGGTGCATCTTGAATGTAACGAACGTGCCTGCCTCTACTACCTCTACTAGCATCGTGTTCCAGGCACCTACCACTCTCTGTGCAAAATACTTTCTACATCTATCCTCCTTCAACGTTTCACCTTTCAACTTGAATGCGTGACCACTCATTACAGAATTCCTCACCTGGGGAAAAAGCATATCTCTATACGCCCGGTCTGTCCCCTTCAAGATTTTGTAGACCTCAATCAGGACTCCTCAATCTCGTTTTTTTTTCTACTGAAAACAGTCATAAACTTCTGAAACTCTCTTCACAGCAAGCATCTTCCATCGCATCAACATCCTCGTAAACCTTCTCTGCACCGTATCCAAAATGTCCACTTCCATTTGATAAGTTGACGACCAGAAGAGTGCACAGTATTCTAAACGAGGCCGAACCAAAATCTTGTCCAATTTTAGCATGACCTGCCAGCTCTTACACTCAAAGCCCGGTTCTATGACGACAAGAATGCCATATGCTTTCTTGACCGCTGTATCCAACTGTGCCACCATCGCCATGGTACAAAGGACCTAACCTCCTCGATCTCTTTGCTCATCAAATTTCTCCAAGGTTTTTTCGTTTACAGTGTAGTTGGTTCAAGAATTCGGCTTCCCAAAATGCATCACTTCACATTTGCCTCGATTGAACTCTGTAACTTCTCCGCTCAACTCTCCTGTCTATATATTCTTCTTCATTCTTTAACTGACCCCTATGCTTTCTGCTACTCACCAATATTCGTGACAAATGTAAATGTAGTGGCGATATACCGGGCTAGCAACCCGTGGATACTGGAATATGGCAGCTGCTGGTATTTAAATCGATGAATAAAATCTGGATATTAACCCCGATCAGAGGAACAAAGGTAAAACGTTTTAATTTGCTGAAAACCCATCCATTCTTGTCCCTTTGCAAGGGGAATTTGCAGTCCTTAACGAGACCTGCCAACATATGACTCCAGACACATAAAAGTGCAGTTCACCCAGAAAATCCCTCTGACTCAGTGCAAGGGGAATTAAGAGTGAACAACAAATAATATTTAGACCATGTTGACACACTCCGTGGGAGAATAAAGAAGAATTAACAAATTACATGGATGACGGGGAAAATTGGGAGTCATCGCTGCGTGGACTCAAATTCAATGGATTATCCAAGCTCAATAGACACATGGATGCACACACCGCCAAGAAGTCAGGCCCATAGGGGGACTTCAATTACCCGCTGAAGTGTAAACCTACGTGCCCAAGGCACAATGTGGACAGGTCATTCACCACTCCCATATGTGCGAAGAGATCACTCAGGAGGCCAACTGGCAGAGTCACCAGCATGTTTACAAATGACATCAGGAGTCCGATTGTGCTGTTATTGCATGTGTTCATCACATCCAGCAATGAACCATGTTTGGACGCCTGTTTCCAGTGGAGTTCCACTGTTTCCTGATGTAGATCAACAATTTAGACTTAGTTGTAGGAGTCATGATTGAGAAGTTTGCAGAGGATGCAACAATTGGTCCTGTATTTGGCTATGATGAATACTGTCAGGGCCTGCAGGGATGTATCAATCAGGTGGAAAGTAAAAACGGCGAATGGAATTGAATCCAGACCAATAAATGGTAACGACTTTTGGGAGTTGAAACAATAACAGTGAGGATTCTGAGGTTTAAACAGAACAAACAGGAACGAAGTGACCTTGGAATGGATATTCACAGATCATCGAAGATATTTAGATAGGGAGCTCAGTTGGTCGACAGTATCTTTGGATATCTTGTGTTGTCGACCACACACTGTGGATGGTATTCGATCTTTCGCAAACTCCAGTTTAGGAAGCAACTAAAAATATTAGCACAAATCTGGTCAATGCAATAATCAACATTTTTAAAAATTTTAAGATAAAGGATGGAGGGCTGAAGTATATCACTTTGACCATCAAGACCCCTTCAAGACTGATACATCTCCAAGTCATGCTTGGGAGGGTAACTTGCAAATGGTTGCGCTTCAGTACATCTTCAACCTTGGTCCTCATAGTCGGTACAGTTTCTGAGAAATGAATGTTCTGTCAACACAGCCTGGATGACTCACTCCACCACAATTGTGCCTTAGCGGTGAGGGTAATAAACATTCGGGTATGAACGTGTTACAGTTAAGTGACTGCATTGTCGTAGAGGATGTCCAGTTCCTTCGGTGGTATTGAAGCTGCACACGTCCAGGCAAATGGAGAGAGTTCTGTTACACATATAATTTGTGCCTTACAGATGATGCAGACTTCAAGGAGACATGAGTTGTGTTAATAATCAAACAAAGTCGACTGACGGGCATTTGTTTTGCAGTCAACATCTTTATATGGGCGGTCAAGTTCCATTTCTCCTAAATATTAGCTCAGTGGGCGATTACACGGATGACTTCAGTTACAACGAAGCCATTGAATATCAATAGAATATGATTAAATTCTCATTTCTCAAAGTATCATTACTGTATTTGGTCCATGTGTGACTTATCGGATTCCAATCGCAATCTGATTTCAAGTTCGAGTTGCCGTGCTGTAAGGGACAGCAGAGATTTACGAGTATGTTGTCAACTTTGGATAAAATGGAGTTTCGTGGAATGATCAGTCAGGCTGGGATTATTCTCCTTGAAACAAAATCGTGGGATCTTGAAAGGATATAAACTACAGAGTAATGGTGAAACAATGGGCAAGGAGCACTGGAACGGGAGGGGCTGAATGCTCCCTTTCCCTGCTGAAACCAAACACTGCTGTTGATCTCTGAAATTGGACAATATCAGATAAGTCGGTGAAAACTTACTTTCTGCTTGGTTTCTCCCGAGGCCTGTGTCACACTTGGGGAAATGTGACTGTGTGTTTCAGTCTATGGGTAAAAATGGGCTTCAGTTCCCATCTCAAACTTTAATCCCATTAATTGTGTTTTACGAAATTAAAATGTTCCGAAGAAATAAACATTTAGGTGAAACGTGAGTACTTACAAGGTTACAGACCAAGTGCTGGGAAATGAGATGAAGGGAACCATTTCTGTGCTGTAAACACTCGATAATTCAATTAATTTTGAGGGGAAACATACCTGCAGTGACATAATTCCAAAAAGTGTGTTATGAAGAAACGGTGCAACTGCTTCTACCCTCATCCCTGGTGGTCTAGTGGTTAGTATTCAGCGCTTTAACCGAGTGGCCTGGGTTTCATTACAGTTCAGGAAATCAGGTCTTCTTGTTCCTGACGCAGAGAGCGCAGCTCTACCAGGAATCTGTTTCATGCCTTAGATCAGTAAATACCCCAGCTTTTCAAAGAAGGGAAAAGTGCCTTCCCTCTCTCTGCACAGTCGGACAGTTAATTCTTCATTCTCCTTTGATTCTACTTCCCAAAGAGTTTCAAAATGTTGTCAAAACTGAGTCTCAGCTATTTCTTTTCTGTGCTTTTCATACACAGGAGCTGCAGTGAATGAGTGCGTTGGTTTCTGAAAACGAAACGTACCTATGGCAATGTGTTGTGCTATTCCAGGATCGCCTTCTCTGACAACTGTGGGAGATCACTGACGTTGTCTATGATATGGAAGTGCCAGTGTTTGAGTTGAGTAGACAAAGTTTAAAATTGCACAATATCAGGGCAGAGTCCAGCAGGTTTATTTGGAAGCACGAACTTTCAGAGTGCCTCGCCTTCATCAGGTGGGTGTTTTTCTGCAGAAACTTGGCGTGTGTGTCAATATGCGCGATCCTTTGGAAGATCACCTGGAATTTAACCGACCGTTCGTGGTGTCGACGGTACCCATGACTTGGAGGTGTTGGTGTTGGACTGGCGTGAATAAATTTAATAATCTCACAAAGCCATTTTAGATTCCAACAGTTGACAAACACCTAATGAAGAAGCAGTGCATGGAACACTGGTGCTTCCAGATATGTCTGCTTGGTACAGTCTGGTGCTGTGTGATTTTTACTCTGATAGTTCTTGGTCATTTTTGTTCGTGGAGATAAAAAAAATTCAAACATTATCCATTTCTGCACAACAAAAATGATTATTTTGGATTTGTGATGAATCTCCACAATGCGCTTGCGCCAAGTAAAAGTCGAACTTTCAACTGCCTGATCCGTAGCCAGCCATACGAATGGTTGTACCACAGACCAGATGCCCAGCTGAGATTTTACACGCTGCAGAGGTGTGGCGTTCACAAGGACATGAGCAATAACAGTAACAGTCACAAGGTGAACAAAAAACAAAGATAATCACCATCATTAACTCACTTCAAATTGTCCTCAAAAAACGACCACTCACAATCTGAATAGCCAAGCAATGAGGTCACTGCTGATCTTGGAAATTGCAACTGACCTTGCTGCGATTTCAACACTTTTTGAGGTAAACTCCAGCCTAATCATAACATCGCATATTCCCATTAATATTCAGCTTTAGATTACGTTAATGTTCTCTCCGTATTTGCAGGAAATGAGTGAAAACGTCCTTCCAGTGATGTAATCCAGTGCAGAGTCGGTCAGAAAAGAAAAGACAAAGACATGAGACATCACTCCCATTTCTCTCTGCACCAATTCTTTTTTCTGAGTTGAATATTTGCAGGCCTTAGTTTTACGATCTAAAGAATTAATTATTTTCCCGGCGAAGATTCTTCATAAATCAATTAACATCTGAGAAATTGAAACATATTTTACTTTAGATTAAAGTAGTTGAATATCCTTTCCCCCAGCCTAATGTCCCAATCCTCCCTGCTCTTCCCAACCTGACGTTCCAATGCTCCTTGCTGCTCCATGTCAAATGAAGCTGTTCTACTTGAATTTGGAGCTACCAGTCTGATGTCCCAATGCTCCCTGCTCCGTTTCAGTAGCAGCGTTCCAGTTGTGGTTGGATCTATCACTCTGATGTCCCAATGCTTTCTGCTGCTACATGTCATTAAAAGCTGCCCCAGGTTAGATGGAGCTCACAGACGGATCTCGCAGAACTCCCCGATCCATGCCAACTGAAGCTGCTCCAAATGAGGTTAGATCTTGCATTCGGATGTGACAATGCTCCCTGCTTCTCCATGTTAAGACAAGCTGCTCCAGTTGTGGTTGGAACTCCAGACTGATGTCACAATGCTCCCTGGTCCACGTCAAAAGACGCTGCTCCAGATGAAGTGGGAGCTCCAATCCCTGGCAGCTCACATACTCCTGTACCATCATTGAAATACTGCCCACTGACCATTTCTACCACTGGAACCATTCGTGGAATATCTGCATCATGTGAACCTAATCTTATTTTTAGTCACCACCGAAACATTATTTCCAAAAGTCATTCGTTCTTAAACCTATTTAGCATGTGCATACTGCTGTCAATCCGAAGTTAGGTAATGGCGCTAATTGATGTATGCTTAATAAAAATTACATCCTATGTTTCATGTTGTGTAACTGCGACTTAGCAAGGACCATGTTTGTATTGAAATCACACTTTTATTCCAGGTGAGAGAATGTGGTTTTCATTAGATAAAAAGGAACTTGTTCACTGTGTAAAATGATCAAATAAATCTCAATTTCAAAACAAAATTGGTAACGTTGTCATCAATCTTGAAATATGGTGTCTTGTTTTTTCAACCACACGGATATTAGAACGAAAAGTCTATTAATGATATGCGTATAAAAACACTTTAAATCGCAATGTTTGTGAAGGTTTGAATCTCAGGTTAAGGTTTAGGGTGGAGATTTGCTGGCTGAGCTGTAGGTTTGATATCCAGACGTTTCATTACCGGGCTAGGTAACGTCATCCACAAAATTCCATGCAAGGACTGCCACAAACACTAAGACAAACAGAAAGAAAGTTAGCCACCAGGATATACGAACACCAGATAACCACAAAAAGACACGATCTTCTCTCCATCGTAGCCTTTCACACGGATTAAAAATACCACCATTTCGATTGGGACAATATATCTATCCTGGGACATGCTCAGCGAATACATGCTAGAGAATTCCCAAAGGCCTGGCACTCCAACCACAAAGCATAAACAAACACATAGATCAAGATGCCATCTATTAACCCCTCAGAAAACGAACAGGAAATGACATCACCACAAACCCCAGGAACCCCATCCAGGAGAAAGATATAAATAGAAAACAGGAGACAACAGCTTCGCTTCGCTTGGAGGTCGCCACTGATGATGTTGTTACATAACCAAGTAATGAAACGTCTGGATATCAAAGCTACAACTCAGCGAGCAAACGTACACCCTACATTTTAAATCATTTTTCATGTTCATGTTGCATGAATCTGCGGTTATTGATCCACAGTTTAATTTCACTCCCTACGTAACATGCTGATTTCTCCAGTTGTTCATCGTTCAATGTGATGCATCCAGGGTGTGCATAACGAGAGGAAGCTTACTTCCCAAATCTTGTATTTATCTGTGCCTGATGTCCAGCATTCATCAATGGCGAGTGCAAGGGGCGAGGGCGAGACCACTGTGTAAGTCTCTCCGTGCCCATACACGGCACCCACATCGGCAATTCCCCACTGTGCATTTACAGCCAGTTCGCAGTGCCCCTACACCTACGCCCTGCCCCTTTTGATATATCTCCGTTATTTTGTGCTGTCTCACTGCAATCTTCTCACCAGGATGAAGTACTTCGACTCAACTTCCTCCACATTTCATCTGACAAAACATTCATTAAGAATCCCTTTGTATAAACATGCACTTCGCATCTCTCGTTATTCGATTTTCTTGGATGTTTTTCATACGAAGAAACGTTCACAGCAACTTGACTTGAAAAAGAAAATCCGCGCTCCTTTCCATTATTCCAATGCAACCTACATTTCAGTTTCGTCAACAGACCCAAGCTTTTTTTTTGAGATTTTGTAATAGCACCGCTGCATATAAACTGAACAGTGGAGTCACAATTTCAATATGATAGCTGTGATCAATCTGAAAGCAACACCATTGAAAGTGGCTATTAACAGCAACGAGAGAAGGATGCGAAACCACGCGTGCAGCGCACAACGGATTAGCAGTCCATCTTAACTGCTCGGCCACCTCGCCACAGTTGCTGGTTATGATATGACCTTATGAATAACTGTAATTTCGTAAACTATGCAGAACAGCAGATATTTCTCCTTGGTGTTTGTGAAATGATAAATAACACAGGACAGTTCCAAGACTATGGTCTGACCTCAGATTGTCGGGCAAGTGCGCTCCCACTGTCACACTATGCGCACAGTGATCTGAACAAAAATGAGTAAATGACTATGTAACAAGGTCTGTTGAATTCTGTGAAGATTTGAAGTCAACGGAATGAAGAACCCGAGACAGCAGGAGGCTTACTTTCAAGAAAGCGTTGGATAGATCTCTTCAGGATAGTGGAATCAAGGGTTATGGAGATGAGACAGGAACAGGATATAGATGGAGGATGTTCATAATGAATGGTGCTGCTAGCTCGAAGGGCAGAATGGCCTACTCCTGCACCTGCTGTCTATTGTCTCTTAAATCGCCTGTGAGGAATCGTTTTCCAGACTAGAGGAGAGTGCATAGTGCTCAATGTCATTATTCGGAACACTTAACTTCTGCTCAGATGTTTTTGACACGCACTTGTGTACAGAACAAACAATTTCAAAATCCAAAATAAGGCCAAACTGAAAACTCAACAATTCAAAAACCTTGATCTGTACCATTTTCCTGGGCCATGCGACACCAAGTCATGTATGATCACAGCAACACAGTGAGCAAGTGTCAGAAGGAAAATGTTTGCAGTGCCAGAACGCATGCTGGGGGGAGCAGCAGGTGACACATGGGGAAGTGCATTTCCCACAACAGAAACCCTTCCCAAACAGCGGTGGAAGATTTCAGAGGGTGTTTACACTTTGGAATTTGATACCAGAGACACAATGGAGATCTGTCATTTAGTCTGTTCAAGAAGGAAATTATAAGATTTCTACAGATGCAAAACTAAATAAAAAGCTCATGGGTTAGTGAAGACAAATATTGAAATTGTATATTTCAAAAATCTACCCATCTTTGCAATGAGTAGCTCACCACTTTCCTCAATCGGGGTGAAGACCAATGGTGAAGATAATCGTACAACCCTCGTTACTATCCATGGAATCAGAGAAACCCGGTTTCCCAAGCGTTAAGTTACAACCAGGAATGTGGAGGTTAGCATTAATGTGTTGCTCCTGAGCTGCAGGTGACCAGTGCAGGGTATCTCTGTGCCAGAAAAGTGGGCTGTTCTGTGCCGAAGTTTTAAGTTTGAGCGTCACATGGAGCAGCTTTATCTTGTCGTCGTGTTGAGGGGTACGGACAGAAGGTAATATTGAGCAAAGCCAAGTTTATGGGAAAATACCAGTGTTTGTGGATTGAGAAACGACATTTTCTGGATAATAACTCCTTGATCAACAAACATACTGCAAGTATCTAAAACGTGAAGAGACATGTGTGGAGAGAGAGCCGAAGGTGATTTTTCAGCTGATGGATAACGTTTCCCATGTGCATGGCTTTAAATTCCGGGAAAATAGATGTTGAACTGGTTTCATGTGAAACAGTTTGTTAAAAACTCACAAAGGTTGTTGCAATAATTAGAAAAAGAAATCACATAGGAACGGTTGAATATTGTATTGAATTGAATTTTGGTCTGAGCATATTATATCTTAAATTGCATGCTGCAGAGAAGTACAGAGGGTTAACAATACAAAAGTACAGAGCCTTTTTGGTGGATTTCTTGGGTGGAGTGAAGAATGTACGAAATGTACATAACATCATGTGAATGTGTTCAAATCTTTAAAGTAGGTGTTGCGTTTCCAAGTGACGATTCAATTCCTACTCATTGGGATATAACTTCTGTCTGCAGTTACTTTACGAAATCAGCTCCATTTACAGTGTTTCACCTTGAATAATACGCCACACCTTACCAATCCATGAACTTGTTGTACTCAGTCTTATTCATTTGTACGTGTTCATGAAATGTCTTTGTGTCTGAAGTTAACAAATTCGAAATTGTTACGCAACCACACAGACTTCCACTCAATGGTAAATTCTCTCCTTGCACGTTTGTTCGCGTATATTTTAACAAACACTGTGAAATCAGCTACGATGCTTTATTTCTGGAAAGTTGTTCACGATTTAAATAACTCTATTGAGTGAAAGAAAGTCTCATCCAAACTTTTCTTAATCATTCACTAATGGTTTCAAGCTCAAACGAAAGTTATTTATTCACTCAAAAGGGGGACTTTCACTGATTTACTCATTCAAACCTCGCGTTATGTGAAAATCTCATTTGTTTACATCAAACTTGCGTGTTTCTGCTCCAGTATTTCCAAATCTCGTGAATAAACTCCTTCATTCTTTCTATCATCCCGATGAAACCGGTTGTAACTTCTGATATTTTTATGTCTCAGTAAACAACGTCACTTGGCGTTCTCATATCTTGGTATCCAGGAAACAGCGTCTGTGCCCTTTCTAACTTCTTCACATGATTTTGGTGGAGAATGAGGACAAGGAGTATACACAATGCTCCCACTGAGTGTGACCTAAAGATATTACAGTTACACTATGAACTCTTTGTTTTTTGAATATGACGTCTCTATATATAAACTCCAATAAGGTAATTGCTATCTATCCAGTTCATGAACATCGTCTCCATGGAGATGAAAATTATCTATCACTTCCTTTATTCTTCCACGGAATGTCTTAAAGGTTTGTAAGGCCAACATTTCTAAATCCCCGTGTCCTAAAACAGTCTCACCTATTTCCAAAGGCGACTGAAGTTCAAATACTTCATGGTGTGTCTCCCGATATTCCACTGCAGACTGATTTTGGACAGTCAATTCAATCACCAAAGGCCACCGTGGATCTGAAATCAACAGTTTTCACATAGTAAATGTCGGAACTATTGGGTATCGTATTTCCGTGATCTTGTTCAAATTGTTCATCATTTCATGGGTCCCTGTGTTGAATTCTACTGAATGATTAATTTGCGAATGGCGACATTCCCTTCACCACTCATTCGAAACTCCATGGAACATTGAAAGATTTTACTCATACGCTTGCAGGCGACAGTCCTACCATGAGTGGGATGAATCAGTGAACATTCCCCACGTATCCTCGAAGGCAAGGATTTTCTTTTCCATTTTAGGGGATTGTTATAGCACTGCATCCCATGTGTGCGTTGACTAAAACTAAAACTTTAAAACGAATATTTTGCTATCTGCTTACATTGGTTGTTCCAAAAACTTACATTCCATATTATGGTATATTTGCGGATGAAAGCACTTTCTGAATCTTGAGCAATTATATTTCAGTTTTGTCAAAAAAAGTATTCTTCGCTGTTCTCTCTTTCCCTTTCAGTTTCTCATTTTATATCCCGAATTTTATCAGTTTATCTTACGTTTTCAATAATTTCAATCAATCTTTCTCCTGATTACCAATCCGAGAATGCCACAATTTTCTCAATTTATATGCTGTGCCAGCTGAAGGGTGCGGTGAACAAGTGGAAAGGCATTGGTCACGTGAACTAAATAAAAGTCGCGGGGTGGTGGAATCTGGCCGTTCCATCACAGTCATATTTAAAATATTTAACGCAATCTTTAGCCAAATCATATTGGCAGAAAATAAGAAAACAAAAACAAAAAAAAATGCTGATGTTGAAAATCAAACTAAAATGACGTTGCTGGAAAATGTCAGGACGTCTGGCAGCATCTGCGGAGAGACTGAACCAATGGATGTGAAACTTTAACTGTGATTCATCTGCACAGATGGTGCCTGCACACCTGTGATTTACAGCAATTTCTGTTTTTGTTTCAGATTGGCAGATTTGAGATGTTGTACTGGAAAAGGGCAGCATGTCAGGCAACATCCGAGGAGCAGGAGAATGGACGATTTAGGCTTAAGCCATTCATCAGGAATTAGGCTTGTGTGTCTGGCAGAGGGACAAAGCTGAAGCCAGGTGCCAACTCGCAGGCACTTCCTCCTACAGACCACGATCACAAACTCTCCTCCCCTCACCAAACCATCATCTTGCAGACCATCCACAATCCCATTACTTCTGGGGATCTCCCTTCCACAACCTCCAACCTCATTGTCCATGAACCGCGCACTCCCCGATTCTACCTCCTTCCTAAGATTCACAAAGCTGACTGCCCCAATCGACCTATTGTCTCATTCTGCGCCTGTCCCATCCGAATAATCTCTTCCTACCTCGACATAATCCTATCTTCCCAGTTCAGGAAATGCCGACTTACATTCGTGACACCCCTATGCGCTTCACGTCCGCCAAGAATTTCGTTTTACTGGCCCCCAAAGCGTCATCTTCACCATGGATATCCAGTCCCTGTAGACATCCATCTGCAAGCCTTCCATTTCTAAATATCACACCATCCCAACCAGTACCCTTCCACCGACATCCTCATCCACTTGGCTGAACTGGTCCTCACAATCAACAACCTGTCTTTCCAATTCTCCCACTTCCTCCATCGAAACTGGTAGCCATGGGAACCCGCATAGGGCCTAGCTTTGCCTGTCTGTTTGTCAGATACGCGGAACTGTCCATCTTTCGCAATTACACAGGCACCATCCTCCATCTGTTCCTCCACTATTTTGATGAATGTTTGGCGCGACTTTGTGCTCCAACGAGGAGGTTTAATAGCTCATCTCAAATTTATCCGGATCATCTTGGCAACTTCACTCACCTTCCTGGACCTCTCCATCACCGACTCTGGCGACTGAACAATTGCAGACATATACTACAAGCGCACCGACTCCCACACGTATCTAGACTACATCTCCTCAAACCCTATCTCGTGTAAGAACGCCATTCCTTATTCCCAATTCCTCCACCTCCACCACATCTGTTCCCAGGATGACCAATTATATCTCAGAAAGAGCCACTTGGTCTCCATCTTCCACGATCACAAATTGCCTTTTCACGTGGTTGACAGCGCCCTCGAGTTCATCTCCTCCACTTCACACACCACCACCCTTGAAGCCACGCCTCTCAACGCAACAAGGACAGAACCACCTGATGCTCACCTTACACCCCATCAAACGCGGCATAAAACGTATCATATTCTGCCACTGATGCCACCTGCAAACAGACACCACCGCCAGAGATATATTTCGCTAGCCAGCCCTGCCAGCATTCCGTAAAGACCATTCCCTTCATGACCCCCTCTTCAGGTTCACACGTTCACCCAACAGCCCACAACCCTCTCCTGGCACCTTTCACTGCCACCAAAGGAAGAGTGAAACTAGCACCGACACCCATTCTGGAATGGGTGAAAATAGATAAGTCCTGATCCCATTTATCCTAGGATTCTCTGGGAAGCATGGGAGTTAATCGCAGTGCCATTGGCCTTGGCCTTGGCCTTGATTTTTATGTCCTCGTAAAGGGCACCCTCCATTAAGATTGATGCCATGTTCCTAACCTCCCTACACTCCAGGTCCTGCATCCTAAAACTACAGTCTAGGTTCTCATGCCCCTGCAGAGTTAGTTAACCCCCGCCCCTCCAAGAGCACGAGCAAACCTCCCGCCAAGGATACTGGTGCCCCTCAGGTTCAGGCGTAGACCATCCTGTTTGTAGAGGTCTCACCTTCCTCAGAAAGAACCCCAGTTATCCAAATACCGGAATCCCTCCCTCCTGCACCATCCCTGCAGCCACGCATTAAAAATGTTTTCTCTCACTATTCCTCGACTCTCTATCACGTGGCACGGGTAACAAACCAGAGACAACAACTTTGTTTGTTCTAACTCTGAGCTTCCAACCTAGCTTTCTGAAAGCCTGCCTAACATCCTCAGCCCTCCTCCTACCTATGTCGTTGGTGCCAATGTGGAACACGACTTCGGGCTGATTCCCTTCCCCCGAAGGACCCGGAAAACACGATCAGAGACATCACATACCCTTGCACCTGGGAGGCAACATACCAAACGTGAGTCTGTCTCACCCCCACAAAACCGCCTATCTGTGCCCAGAACTATCGAGTCCCCAATTACTATTGCTCTGCTCTTCTCCATCCTTCCCTTCTGAGCCACGGGGATAGGCTCCGTGCTAGAGGCCTGAGCCCCATTTCTTACCCCTGGTAAGTCGCCCCCCCACAAGGATTCAAAACGGTATACTTGTTCTTGAGGGGAACGGCCGCAAGAGGTCCCTGCACTGGCTGCTTTCTCCCAGTCCCCCTCACTGTCAACCATCTATCTGCCATCTTTGGAGTTACTACTTCCCTAAAGCTCAGATCTATGACCCCCTCTGCCTCCCGAATGATCCTTAGTTCATCCAACTCCAGCTCCAGTTCCCTAACAGTTGGAGGAGCTGGAGATGGGTGCACTTCCTGTAAGTGTAATCAGCAGTGACGTCCATGGCATCCCTCACCTCAAACATGTTGCAAGAGGAACATTGTACTGCCTTCACTGTCATCCCTCTAAAGCTAACCTCTTTTTAAAAGTTGGGTCTAAAGAACAGAACAAGTAAAATGCAGCACTTACCTATTAACACAAAACAAGTCTTATTATTAGGTTAGAGGAGGAGGGCGGGTGAGAGGCACTGCCTCGGTAGTGCCTCTGGTTCCTCTCCTGCGTGCTTTTATAGGAAAAAATAACCTGCGTCGGTAGGCTTACACTATACCTGCTTCCGGGTCCCGGCTGCCCCTCTGTTCTTCGTCACTTCCCCCTGCTGCTCCCCCTCTTTCTGTGAAGAGAGACAGAGAGAGAAAAAAACACCTCTTCCCGCTACCAGAAAGTAATTTTAAATCGAACTGTCTCACCTTAGCTGTAGCCTTTCGGGTTCGTTTATACTCAGCTGCTGCTCCCACTCAGCCATTGTGTGTCAGGCCGCAGAAAGCTCATCAATATGTAATGCGAAGAATGGAGCACTGTTATAGCGAAATACTGGCACTGGCAGTACACATACTGAAAGCTGGAATTGGCAACGAGCAGAGGATGCTTTTCCTCCATTAATGTCTGGATTATGTGCCCACCACGATCCCTCTGGGCCGCTCTGTTAACCCTGACCACAGCAATTTCCCGCAGTCTTCAGGTTTTTCTAGCTTGTACCTTCGAGGATTACGTCAAAATATCTTTACTGTTATTGTGTGATACACTGTGGCAAAGATGTGTCCCGGCTGTGTCAATATTACTACTCTGTAACTTCCCAAATTCTGCTGTTTTAATTGCAAATGCAATCAGAATCACAAAATCTATCACGCTGCAGACTGAAGCCATGCAGGCCACCTTCGCTCTGCTGGCTCCACACATTGAGGTAATGACTGTGATTTGATTGACTGATTATCATATGAACCTAATTTCATTGGAAAGAGTTGTTTGTGAAAGGTAAAAGCAGATCATAATAATCAAGGACATGCAGAACACGGTGTGAGAAAAGAAAAATTTGTCCAGACTCAGGAATTCTGGTTACTACGTATAGGACGTGCACTCAGCAAAATCCACATTGGCAAGATCAGCATTATTTCAAGTTAGACAATCCAATTCTCAGAGTAGCAACGGCCGAGAAGAAGCGATCTTTGGACCTACTTGTGTATGTTTTCATCTTTGGAATCTTTCTGTGAACTCGATCTCATCGAAATCATATCTTCTCAGTCAACAATGAAGTAGTGTGCAAAACCCCAAGGCTCATCCGCAAGGTGAACCCGAGACCTCTCGCACGTATGTCACCTGTCTGAGGCAATAGCACACCAGAGCCAGAATGGTGGCAGAAGTCGTAACCATAAATCAGCTGAGTTTTTTGTTTTTTTTCTGTTTCAGAGTGAAAGAAGCACAGAGTTTTCATCACAGCTCCTTTCCATTCTGAATCGTTTCTCCAAGGAGGCTCTGCTTGCTGCTTTCCCGGAACAGGGCGGTCTTCATTGATAACTGGACGAAATCACATTGCATTCTCACGTAGTGTTGGGGGAGAGCAGCTTGAATTCGGTCTTCATCTCCCTATCAAACACGGATATGTGGAGCGGGGTAGGGGTCAGCCGGGTGTAGGAAGTATGGAAATTCTGGAAAAGTGAAGAAAAGTGAGATTGTGCATGCACAAGAAATCATCTTCTGTTGGCAACCCTTGTCCAAATAATGCGATCTGAGACAGATAGAAAATGCAGAACTACGAGGAAAGAGTGAGTCTCTCCCCATTATTCGGGAACAGAGTCTGTGCTTCTCGAAGTCACAGAGAGGCTTCTGCTGTCTGAATAAGCATGGAATGTTACTGCAGCAAGTCCCGTCGCTCACGCAGCTGATGTGTACACATTTTTCCACGTTGCCTCCAGTTCACATCAAAGATTTCACAGCTCACATCATCCTAGATTGACAGGGAAGAGAAAGAAGCGATTCAGACCATCATCTTAACACAAAGTGGGGATAGATTGGATGTGGGAGAGCGGATAATCTCGACTGGTTCCAGCATTTACAATATTGGTCCGTGTGACAACAAAAGCAGGAACTTGGACCTGTTTATCTTGCTTCTTAAAACAGGTAATTAAATTGTGAATAGCATAGATATCTCTTCCTGGTGTTCATGAAATGATCAAGAGCATAATACGGTTCCCTGAGTATGGTCTGACTTATGGGTTATGGGCCCAGGGCACTCTCACTGTGATATTCTGTTCACAACATCTGACGACATAGAAAGAAATGACACAGTGACAAGATCGATTGAATCGCATTCTGTGAAAAACAGAAGCCGATGGAATGAAAAGAGCTTTGAGAGCGGGAATGTAACATCATCTGCGAGGAAGTTGTTTTCCAGACTCGAGGAGAGTACACAGTGCTGTTTCCAGGGGTCAATATCTGGATAATTAGACTGAATCAACATCGGCTGTTATTGTACTGCATCTTTTGTACAATGTTGAAAAAGCACGGGCCTTTTGTATAGAAAGCACAACTTCAAAATTCTAAATGATGCAAAACACACAAATGAGATGGACAACAAAGCAACCGCAGAAACTCGTGTTAGGTCATGCGGTAAACACCCCTGCTCAACTTTCGCTCAAAATCACTCTCTGTCAAATTCCTGAGCCTGAGATTCGAACAGTGAATGGTCTATGTTAAGAAAAACTGCTCGAATCTTACAACTTCAGTATTTAATACGCCCGTACATGTATGTCTGACAGCAGTAATTGATCACTCACTGTGTTACTTCAGCACACGCAGAGAAGAAATAAACATAAGAACAATAGTCACGTATGTGACGGGGATTTGACCCGATGCAGCCAATCGATTCAGCTGTATGAAATTGCTTCCACCTTTCATGTGTCGGAAATAAAATTGCACAGCTTAGTGGTCAGTTTTCATGCGTTGAACTGGACGCAGCAAACTTTCTCAGGTTGAAACTTACTGGGATATAAAGGCATGGAGAAAGATACGGTAGAGTTTATTGGAATATAAAGACGTTAGGAATGACAGGTTCCGAGTTTACTTAATACAAAGTCGATAGAAACGACAGACATGAAGCTTACTTTGAGCTAACACCACTCGAAAAGGAAAGAGCAGATGTGATGGGACGGTGAGATAGATAAAGAATCATGCAGGAGAAATCAGGAAAGACTTAGCAGTGTCTAAGGGGGGTGATCCAGCTGATGTTACGTTGGTAGGAGTAAATCTGAGGGAACTTCCTTCGTTTAGGCGAGTGGAAACTAAAGTTTGGAGCTTCAAAACCAACGGGGAATGATGAAGAAGTTTGGAGCAGATTGTTTTTATTCTGAGAATTATTGAAATCGGAGATGAATTTTCAGAAATTGAAACATTTTAGGAGCTGATTCCATTATATTTCAAAAGTCGTGTGCAGGCACACCGGGACTGAATTTAACAGCGATAGAGATTCTCGGCTACTTGGCTGGCGAGGCAAAAGGGACATACTCTGGAAGTGGATAACATTCATCGGAAAGAGTTTGCATAATGCCTGCATGTGAAAATGTTAAGTATAAGAAGAGCTGCTGGCGTTGATAGCTGTTGCAGCTTATTCTACATGAAATATTATATATTGGAAATAAACTGTGCTGTTTGCTTTAGCTCTGCATTGAATGAAAGTCGGTTAGCTCAGTCCGCTGACTAACTAGTTATGAGAAAATGAGACCAACAGCATGGGATCCATTCTCTCACTGTCTCAGGTTTGCATAAGGATCATCATCTACTCCGCTCATCGGATCTGTAATACTATGGTGCCTCTAGTGAGTAAGATTTGGCCTGTAGATGTAAAACATTATTGTCATTGCCATCTGTTGCCTTGAACATTTGGTCACAATCACTCGAAAGGAGAGTGAGTCCATTTAATCCTCACTGATTTCCGCTTTAAAAATCCTGTGACGAGACTCGATTTTATCCCAGTTTGCATCCTCTGCACCTCCCAAAAGCTAAACTACTTGTTATGCCTTTGCTAGATTTACTGACATCAATCAAACTCCCCAAAGAGATAAATCTAATACTTTCGATTGGATCATGAGCTGATCGTGTTTGCAGGAATTGGAATGATATGAAATGAGTTAAACAAACTTTCCCAGAATGTAATGCAGTGCAGGCTGAGCGATTTGAGAAAGGTCATTAAGCTAAATTTTCACCTCTGTTTCCGTACACATAGATGGATATTCACCTGGGGAATATTTGCAGCTTTTCAGATAATAATTGACGCAAATTTGAAACTGGAGTTTTCAAATAAATGTTACTATACTCAACATTCATTTCAACTGCATTTTAGTATGATGCACTAATACTCCCTTATCAATGTCAGTAACAACATATTTAGGTAAGCATTGAACTTACAACCATGGCATTTTACGCACCTTTAAGTAGCAGGCACTAAACAATTGCGCGACTGAAGCCGCAGACAGCAAGCTGGTCACATTTCCTATTCATACCTTAGGAACTTTAAATCAACTGCTGTATTTTTGCTGTGGTTCTGAAATTAAAGCTAACGCAGATGAGGTGAAACTGCCATCGACCTGTGATTATTGAAGCATCAGGTTCAGGAAAGGGACAAATAAAAATATGCAAAATAGACGTAGTTGAAAAATGGGTTTCGTTGGTTCCTGCGTTGTTTACAGACAATGTTACATTGCCGCTGTCGCCAGACCTTTCCTTCGATCGGCTTCAATTCAAATCAATAAAACTTCGCAACTTCCTTCTGAAAGTTCATACTGGTAACATGAAACATACTGCATTTAGAAATAATCTTCACCATTCCGACATCCACGAACACGTTGCACGGTTTCCATGAACACTGAAGATGTAAGAGTGTGATACAAGAATAAATTCAATTCCAGTTTAAATTGTAAAGTAGGAAGAATGCACAGTAAGACTCAGAATGTCAGAAATTCATGAACATCTCCGTGTCCAGAACTGCAGCAAAACAGAAGGGTAATCTGTCCCTGAATGCCCACGTTTGCTTGCTCCATGTGTCCAGTTGGAAACCTGTGTGCAGAATGACAGAGCGCCTGGGAGAATCCTCGAGTGTCTGATATAAAGCTGCAATAGGAGCTCTCCATTCTGGCTGTGAGAGCGGTGGAGTAAATGGGAGGACCTTGATACTCCGTGGTGTAGATTCACGTTTCCACATGTTATTGTTGAAAACCCTCTGTCAAAAACAGCACTGACAGAGAGAAACAGAAGGACGCTTTACTAAACAGAGTTCCTACTCTGCCATTTGACATCGTCATGACTGAATAATTACATCTATATCTTTCCCCGGTCCATCCAAAAGCTCCATCCTGTCGCCCAAAGGGAAATGACATTTAAGCCACCGATAATGCCTGTGCAATTATTGGAGCGGAATGCATATAGAGACAATGGATTTTTGCACGAAGTTTGTAGATTTCCTGGGTGAGCAGTTGATTCTGGTGTGATCATGCTTCAAATGATATGATTCCGACAAATCTCACCAACAAGGTGGTAAGGAACTTTCTGTGGTAAACAGCAATTTCGAGAACCCCGGACGATGGGAATTATATATCAGCAGAATAGTAATAAATTCAGCTTAAATCTGAACTCCGATTCTGGTGGAACTCAAAACAACAAACTTTATATTGCAATGTTAACAATGCTGTAGAAATTTAAGCGCTTTTCATTGCACTACCGAGCCGCGCAAGCCACAATTTTACTGTACCCAAAGTTGTGGATGTCGTGGAGAAAATGTAATAAATCTCCAGGAGATGCGAGGAGTTCTTCAAGGCGTCGATACTTTTATTAACAGACAAAAAACCCTGACACTCAAAAAGCAAGTTCTTGAACGACTCCGAAACTCAGGATCCGTGGCTCTTTATACCCTTTGGTTAATTATATTTTTGTTAGCTTACCAGGATGCCCAACTGTGTTTGTCAGAATTATCTCACTCCAAGTATACAATAAACCATTATTGCTCTACTTCTGCCAATAGGGTGTTCTGTTGTCACGATTATGTATTTTACTGCCACCTCTGCTGCAATGATCTTACAGCCCAGACTAACCTGTCATGATTAAATGTTTAGCTACTCCATCTACCAAAATGTTTTCCTGTCTCAAGCTGATTAGATAGCTAATGTCTTTTTTTCTGCTACAAGGGTTTCAAGCAGGCTGGCCATCAATTAAATATTTAAAGTCAAGTCCTAAATATTTATTGTCACGACTTGTCCCAACCTGCAATGATGATATTTAGCTAGTAAGGTTGACGTTACTAATTACTATTATCTCCGCCTGTCACAGAAACCGTTCAGGACCAGTCTGACTCTGCTAATTGGTGGAGGAGCAATCCACTATGCTTATCCCATCCAGCCACAGTGGCCCCATCCTGCCACAGTGACCTTTTTACTCGTGTAGCATTCCACAGACCCCTTGTAACAGATCGACAGTAGTATCCATGCTTTTACCCGTCCCATGCTTTCATGCTCCCTAGTTTCCGTACAGTGTTCGGATTTTTGATCAGATATGTGTTTGTCTTCACCCCACTTTCCAATCCCTGGTGCTTATCCGTGTGTGCTCTTGCATCTCAAGTACTCGGCTAAATACTCCTGAAGTGTTTTGATGACTCATAGCTTTACCACAAGTTGAAACAGTGAGCTCAAATGATACAACACTCAGAATGAAAATATTCTTCCTACGTCTCCTCTAATTATTCTCCCTCTTGCGTTTAACGCAGTTCTGTGGTTGTAAACACTTCCCATAAGAAATTTATTCCTATTACACGTATCTATCCCCTTACTGTACACTTTCATTCTTCCTCACTCACTCTTCTCTGGTCTAATATAAAGAGTCTGAGCTAAGCTAATTTATCTTCGCCAGGACGAGATTGTCGTGCTGGAAAAGTACAGCAGGTTAGGCAGCATCCGACGAACAGGAGAACCGACGCTTGTGGCATAAGCCTTTCATGTGGGATGAGATGTGTGGGTGGGAGCAGAGAGATAAATGGGCGGCAGTTGGGGTTGTGTGGAAGGTAGCTGGGAAAGCGGTAATTGATTGGACGCGGGGGAGAAAGTGATAAGTCAGAGGGAGAAAAGCTTAATAACTCCAGATGGTGGTGCCGAGTTGGATGCTTCGGACTGTGATTATCTGGGGGGAGGGGAATTGAGGAAGATGTTGAAATCCACATTTACCCCGTATGCTTGCAGGGTCCCAAGGCAGAATATGAGGCGTTCCTCTTCCAGGCAGCGGGTGGTAACTGTTTGGCGGTGGCTTATGCCCAAAAAGCCGATTGTTCTGTTCTGCAAACCACATTTCAGGGGAGATGTGAAATACTAAATACTACAAAAAGGACAATAACTTATAGAATCAGAGTTAATGGAATTAGGCACATTGCAGATCGAAAGCATTTGGCCAATTGAGTCTGCTCTGTCCCGCCGAAGAGATGCAAACTCCCCCACCCTATAATTATAAACCCGCATTATTGATTCACCTAAAAAAAAGAAATGAGTTCAAATGCTCAGCGGGTCAGCTAGCATCAGTGGAGAGAAATCAGACTTAACATTGCGAATCAAAAACTGTTCCAAGAAATGATCTGTTGACCCCAAATGGACATTCGCTTTTCCATGAGCTGCAATTCCTACTTTTGTCTTTGATTTTGCCTTTGATTATACAGTCCATTCAGGGTATGTTTGCCATCTTCCTGAAGTGCACACCTTTGGACACTAAGAAGGAATCGGTGCAGCCAGAGGAATCCCACACAGAAGAGAGAAAAAGGAGCGTGCAAATTCCACACAGTCCGTCACATCACTCCCGAATCGAATGCGGGTTTCTGGTCCCTCAGCCCTCCCAAGCTGCAAACGCCCGTCCCGGATGCGAATTGAACCCAGTCTCACGCAGTGACAGGTAGTGGAATTACCCTGAAGTTCTATACAAAAAAAAGCCTATGCATCAGTACTGGAAATCAATAATCAATTAACGATCAGAATTCTTTTTTTAAATCACTTGACCGACAGCCTTGTACATCTGTCAGCAAAACTTCACATCTGACTACTTGTGAATGTTATGAGGATTTCTAACTCTCCAAACTTTGCGTGCACTGAGTTCCAGATTTCAACCACCCGCCGTTTCAAGACGTTTGTCTGCGCATTCACTCAATATTTCCTCCTCTGTTCTTAAATCTATTACTACGTGAGTGATCTCACAATTATAGCAAAACGTTTATTTCAGTCTATGCCATCCGTATCCCTGATTATTTTGTATATCTCAATCATGTCTTCTCTCGATCTCTTCTGCTCTAAGTATATCCAGTCTATCAAATTTCTCTTCATAACAGAAATTCTTCTACCCAGACAATATCCTGGTAAATCACACCTGCATCATTTCCAGTTCTAATATGATTGCAGAACTGCACACAATAGTCTAGATAGAGCCGAATGAGCAAGTGATTTTTTTCTCAGTGCTGCCCTGTGTTCTTTTCCTAAGCCTGAAGTTCCAATAATGTCTGATCCATGTCATTAAAAGCTGCTCCTTGACCATTGATCTCAAAACCACAGTATCGAAATGACTTGACTGGTCTGAAGGTTGCAATGGTATGATTGCGGCACGTTCACCCAGAAACAGTGAGCGCAGCAGCACAGACTGAACAGGGTTCAATGTGAAAATAATTGTATGGGAAATGGGAGGTGGAACTTAAAGGAGGTCAGTGATTGTGGGAGGGAGGGAAATCTCCAAGAATGGGTGAGTCTGAATTATGATTTTTACCTCACAGAGATGTGTGAGAGAGGGGTTTGATGAAAAAAAAGCATAATATCAGAGAAAGTTATCATGCAAAATCAATTAATTCATTTCTGTGTTTCGTCGGCATGTCCCACAAGGAGTTAAAAAGGGGAGAACATTACCTACCGTAACTCGGATTCAAACGATGTTACTCCAGCCACAACGCACATTATACGATCCCTGGGGCATGCAGAGATGTGTGTTTGAAAAGAGCAGTAACTACAGTGACATAGGATACGTTAGGAAGAATGCAGAGACACAACAGGACTATTTGGCAAGCAGTAATAGACATGTGGAACTCAGAAATGGCTGTATATTCAAATTGGATGTTTGAAGAGGCTGAGGAAGTTCCATCGAGTACTGCATGTTGAAGACTGAGGGTGATAGATTTTTACAAACATCAAATTCTCAAGGGATTCTGCAGGATATTATTGAAATGTAAGTTTCAACAACAATGTGGTTTCACATTTGTTACCTCCCGAGCTTCCCCACACAAGGAAGTATCCATTTCTGCAGTGGACGACGTAATCCCAGTTCCTCCACCCAGAATCAATGGTGCAGTTACAAAAATCAAACTGGAAATTGGGATAAAAATGAGCACATGAAGCTACTGTGTCGCACCAGTGATGCGATCAGTGAGCACATTGTCTTCCATGATGGTACAGAGGCGCATGAAATTCCGACGCTGGGAGTTCTCCTGGTCAAAGGTGGGCAGGAAGGGCATATTTGACTCTGGTTATTAGATTATTAAGATACAACAGCAGCATTAAACCGCATTGCAGATTGGCTCAATGGAAGCGTACTGCAGCCTTAAACAAGAGGTCGATTTATTGCAAGCATTCAGTGCAATTTTCCTTAACAATGCACTGATTTGTTATTTTGACAGTAAGAACTGTTATTTGATCACATCATCCTCTTGATCCCAGCAAACACTCCAATATAGCGTACATCAGTTTCATTCCGGCACAGCCACATGTCATATTATCACTCCCTCTGAGATGAGTGGAATTGACAATGTCATTCTTTGAGATGGAGCGACGTAGCCTTGAGATGGCAGTGTAGTGAACAAAGAAGAACAAAGAACACAGAACATTTATAGCCCAGGAACAGGCCCGTTGGACCTCCAAGCCTGGGCTGAACCAAATCAACTGTCTAAACCGATCACCCAATTCCTCAGCATCTTTTCCCATCTGCTCCCCACTTACTCACGCATTTATCACGGCGCACCTTGAATGAACGACCGTGCCAGCCTCTACTATCTCTGCTAGCAACGCGATCCAGGCACCTACCAACCTCTTTCCAAAATACTTTCTACATCTGTCCTCCTTAACCGTTTCACCTCTCAACTTGAATGTGTGAGCTCGTATTATTGAATCCCTCACCTGGGGTAAAAGCATATATCTGTACACCCGGGCTGTACCCTTCAATATTTTGTAGATCTCAATCAGGACCCTCCAATCTCGTTTTCTCCTTTGAAACCAATCAAAAACTTCTTAATCTCTCTTCACAGCAAGCATCTTCCATACCAGCAACATCCTCGTAAACCTTCTCTGCACCCTCTCCTAAACGTCCACTTCCTTTTGGTAACATGACGACCAGAACTGTGCACAGTATTGTACATGCGGCCGAACCAAAATCTTGTGCAGTTTTAGCATGACCTGCAGCTCTTACACTCAAAGCTTGGTCCTATGGCGACAAGCATTCCATATGCTTTCTTGACCACTCTATCTACCTGTGCCGCCATCGTCATGGTACAAAGGACCTGAAGTCCCAGATCTCTATGCTCATCAAATTTCTCCGTTTACAGTGTCGTTGGTTCTAGACTTAGGCTTCAAAAATGCATCACTTCACATTTGCCGCGATTGAGCTCCGTCTGCCGCTTCTCCGCTCAACTCTCCTGTTTATCTATATTTTTCATTCTTTGACTGACCCCTATGCTTTCTGCGACTCACCAATCTTCGTGTCAAATGCAAATGTAGTAGGGATATACTGGGCTAGCAACCCTTGGAGACTGAAACATGGCAGCTGCTGGTATTTAATACGATGAATAAAATCTGGAATATTAACCCCGATCAGAGGAACAGAAGCAAAAGCTTTAATTTGCTGAAAACGCATTCATTCTTGTCCCTTTGAAAGGGGAATTTGCCGTCCTAAACGAGACCTGCCAACATATGATTCCAGACTCACAACAGTGCGGTTCACCAATAGAATCCCTCTGACTCAGTTCAAGTTGAATTAAGAATAAATAACAAATGATGTTCAGACCACGATGGCCACACTCCGTAGGAGAATAAAGAAGTATATAAAAAAATACATGGATGACGGGGAAAATTGGAAGTCATCCAATTGAGTTGAATTGGACTCAAATTCAACTGATTATCCAACTCAATAGACACATGGATACACACACCCCAAAGAAGTCAGGTCCATAGCGGGCTTAAGGATTCAATTACCCGCTGAAGTGTAAACCTACGTGCCCAAGGCACAATGTGGACAGGTAATTCGCCACTCCCATATGTGAGAAGGGATCACTCAGGGGGCCAGCTGGCAGAATCACCAGCATGTTTACAAATGACATCAGGGGTTCGATTGTGCTGTTATTGCAGGTATTCATCACATCCAGCAATGAACCATGTTTGGACGCCTGTTTCCAGTGGAGTTCCATTGTTTCCAGATGTAGATCAACGACTCAGACTTAACTGAAGGAGTCATGACTTTGAAGCTTGCAGAGGATTCAACAATTGGTCGTGTATTTGACTATGATGAACAATGTCAGGGCCTGCAGAGATATATCAGTCAGATGGAAAGTACAAACGGCGAATGGAATTGAATCCAGGCCAGTAAGTGGTAATGAATTTGAAGAGTTGTAACAATAACAGTGAGGATTCTGAGTGGTGAACAGAACAAAAAGGAACAAAAAGATCTTAGCGTGGATATTCATAGATCACTGAAGAGGTTTGGACAGGCCGCTCAGTTGGTCGAGAGTATCTTTGGATATTTTCTGTTGTTGACCTCAGACGGTGGATGATATTCGATCTTCAGCAACCGCCAGTTTAGGAAACAACTAAAAGAATGAGCACAAGTCTGGCCAATACAATAATCAACATTTTTAAAAGTTGTAAGATAAAGGAAGCACGGCTGAAGTATACCACGTTGACCGTCAAAACCGCTTCATCACTCAATGAATTTACCACTGATACATCTCCAAGTCATGCCGGTACGTGCCTTTATAGGGTAACCTGCAAATCGTAGCGCTTCAGTACATCTTCAACCTTGTCCTCACAGTCGGTACAGTATTTGAGCTTTGAATGTTCTGCAAACACAGTCTGGATGAGTTACTCCACCGCATCTTGTAGGTGGTGCACTCTACTGCAATTGCACCTTAGCCATGAGGGTAATAAATATTCAGTTTTTGAACGCGGTACAGTTAAGTTACTGCATTGTCTTGGAGGATACCCAGTCTCTTCAGCGGTATTGAAGCTTCATACATCCGGGCAAATGGAGAGAGTTCTGTTACATATTTAATTTGTGCCTTACAGATGATGCAGGCTTCACGGAGGCATGAGTTGTGTTAATATTCAAACAAAATCAACTGACGGACTTTTTTGTAGGCAACGTCTTTATATGGGCGGTCAGGTTCCATTTCTCCTAAATATTATCTCCGAGGGGGATCACACGGAGGACTTCAGGTACACGGAAACCATTGAATGTCATTAAAGTATAAATGGGTTCTCATTTGTCAGTTATCATTACTGTATTTGGTCCATGTGTGGACTAATCCGACTCCAATCACTCTCTGATTTTAAGTTCCAGTTCTCGTGCTGTAAGGGACAGCAGACATTTACAAAGATGTCGTCAACTTTGGATAAAATGGAGCTTCGGGGAATGGTTGGTCAGGCTGGAATTATGCTCCTTAAAACAGAATCGGGATTTTGGGTAGATACAGGCAGGTGGCGTGCCCTATGGTCTGAGGAGAGTACCAGAGTACATAATCTCAGAATGAGATATCTCCCATTTAATTCAGAACTGAAGAGTAATTTCCATGCTCAGAGAATCTGTGGCTTTTTTTGGCAACCGAAGTAGAGGCTAAGTTGTTGGATATTTTCAAACTGTGTCAGGTATTTAATCAGAAAGATGATGAGGTTTGTCGTGGTAAGTGAGCAGAATGAAGTTGAAGATTATCAGATCAACCATGAGTTCGTTGTATGGTGAGGCAGACTCGATGGGCTGAATGGTATACGTCCAGTTTGTTTAACATTTGGTCTAACGCCAAATTTTATTCATAAGTTCAGAATTATGTGTGGATGGGATGAAGTGATAGAAAAGGTTTATCGAACAGATGAAGAACGAAGCTCGTAAGCTCATGAAGAAGAAATGTGCTGTGACCTGGGGGCAACAAATGACACTCTGCACAGCACAGGTGGCTGCCTACAGAAGCTGTGATTTCTGAAGTAAATTGGTCGACCTTGTACAGTTAGCAAGTCAGTCATCACGCTGCATGAGAAAGAATGGAAGGTTCATTTCATTGGAGCAGTTTTCTGTGGTTCCAATTCGAGTGACTGTTTGAAATACTAATCAAATCATTGTGTGAACTGTTTGGTTAAAATAATCATGAACAATCCCACTGGATAAACTTGTACTCCCGATCATTTGCGATTTCTTTCTCTTTCTGTCGATGCAAATTCATAGAAAGACAAGATGGAATGCGGGGCGTAAGGAAAAAGCATGTGTTCCTTCTCATTGCACCAGTTAAATTTTCAACTTAATAGAACATCTGCTGTCATTCTTTATTTCACCTTTAATGTGGTGTTGATTATTTGTGAATCTCCCGTGCAGTGAAGGGCAAGAACAACATTCTCGATCCAGTGTATACCAGAGGTGTGAGATGCAAAGCAAAAATGCAGTGGTGGATTGTTGAATTAGCAACCAAACCCGTGAATGCGGAGCATGGTAGTATAATAACCCACCACCGGAATCTCTCGGTCTCAGCACATTGTGGACAGGGGTGACATGTGACCTCTTCAAGGTTAGATGTGATGAAAGTCGTGGATGAGAAATTTCTAGAGCTAAATTGAATCTACACCATTGTGTTTCTGCTTTCACCAGAATTACAAGAACAGCAAAATCCAAGAAATAGCCATGCTTGTCGGAATGAACATCTGTCATTGATTCATTCTGAATCAGAACTGTGTCAGAATGAAACAGCAAACAAGAATTTCCCGTCTTATTCACACGCACATTTTGCTTTGACTCATAATTTCTTCAGTCAAGTTCTATCTCACGTGAAGAAGTAACCAAGGAGAGAGATATAAAGGCGATGTTGTGATTCAACAGCCGTTCTCATATGGCTTAACTGAATTGGGTTAAATCGCAAGAAACGCTGTTTTGTTCGTTTCATTTTATTAATTAAACTGAAAATCACACTGTTCATTGTATTTATCGGAAGTGAATTAGATTTATCTCATTGGAACGATTAATGATATATGCAAATTTATTCCAAATTTATTTCAGCTGAAAGAATATACTGCTTAGAAAAAGCGAAGATTAATGTCCAAAAGAAAAACCAACAGTTTTGTTGCTCGTGCTTTGGCAGATTTCACTGATCATTAAATGGACCAAGCATCATTGTGATCACATCTTTTAGCTACGTGATTAAAGATAGACGTCGATGTCAAGCAACTGGTCACTTACTATTCATTATGTAATATCTTTCCTTTACAATAAAAAAAAATCCACTGAGTTCCATTTGCGATGCTTCAGGTGGCATAGTATGCCAAATCTTTCCAAATCCAGGGTTTTTGAAACAAAATCTTATTCAGCTGTGCATGTTCACGAAATTTCTATACTTTTAAAGGCAACTAACTGAGACATTGTTTCTCCACGACTTCCAACCGTCTACACCCCACCCCTGCAACTTTATCTAGCCACGGATATTTCTCTCCTTGTCAAATTTATTCCTTGTATGTCACCAACTGTGCCTTTGCAAGTAGTTTGAAAAACAGGTTCTCGTAGTGTCAGCGATTTTCTGCTCTTATCATTTCTTTGTCCCTCAAAGGTTTCATCAAAGTTTTTGAAGGTTTGACGTTCTGATATTCACTAACTTGAAAGAGGGAATTTTCCGCATATTTACTCTGTCTAAGCATTTCATAACCTGAAAAACCTTCATGAAGTTTTCCTTGGTTCAGGGATAACTGTTCTAAATTTTGAAAGAAAACAAGTGAATAAAATTTCGTCTTCAGTGAACACCGTCAGCATTGTCTCTAATGACTTTACGATCTCGTAAACGCCGGTATTATCCTCTCTGATAGAATCACTGTATTCCACAGTGCAGAAAGAGCATTTCAGTCAATCCAGTTCGTGTCGACTCGCAGAAGAGCATCTCACCCAGATCTAGTTCCCTTCCCTCTTCCTGTGTATTTCACCTAAATAAGGGACAGCTCTTCCTCATATGATTTCAAATAAACCTTCTGGACTATAACCTGGCGTCCTGTGACATCTGACCCAATTCCGCGCTACCCGTGGCTAATTCACTTAACTTACTTAATTCACACCCTCGATACGAGAGGGAAATTTACCTTGGCCAATCTAACTAACCTTCAGCCCTTACAGCGGTGTTAACTACTGAACCAATATTCTATCACAGTGAGCAAAATCTGTATCATTTTTAATGGTTTTATACCCTCGTAACTCAGCCTCATCAAGTTAAGCTGCGCCCATCAACCCAAATTCAATGTATCTAAACACTACTCTGTGCTTTACAGTCTCATTAGTGCTGCATGAAATGATTCTGCACTCACATTAAAATACTTTTACCCTGATTCTTCCTCAGCTTCCTGCTTCCAGTAAACACTTCAAACCGGAAGAAGTCTGTCAAATGGTTTTCATTCCAATACAGACAATGAATGCAGCTTGCAGAAGTCACATGTTTGGACTTTCACTGACACTCTGCCTCCCTGAGAGCTGCAACCCTTCCCCACCTTGATTCAGGCAGCACTGTCCGTCCTGTGACATGCCCCATCGAGAATGGAAGGACAAATATCAATACCGCAGTTGGGAACGGGGCGACAGTTTTAAAATATTTATACTGTCCCCAGCGGAGAATTGAGCCTTGTGATAGGCGGGGACACAAACCATTATACTACCCAGGACAAGAGTGTCAAAGGAGGCCCTTCAGCCAATTGTGGCTAAATTTTTCAAAAATACAACTATTTAACGAACTGAATTCCATTTCACAATGTTTATCCCACAACCTTGTTTGTCTTGGCATCACAAATTCACATCGGAATATTTCTTGAGTTTAAAAGGGTTTCTGCCTCTCTGAACGTTACAGACAGTGCATTGCTAATTCCGAACAACCCGCTGGCTGATAAAGTTTTTCCGCACATAATCTCAAACCTTTCTGCATTTTTCCTGAACTCTCTAGCACCCGTTGTTCGATCCCTCCATCAATGGGAAACTCTTTCAGACTACCCTGTCCATACCCTTACTCAATCATGTCTTACCTACATCCCCTTTGCATTGTGAAAAACACTTCACTCTGTCCTGTCTTTCTTCCTAACTGAAATTCTTCAGCCCAAACAATATCCTGGTAAATATCTCCTGAAAACTTCTCCGTGTTATCACATTCCTGCTCTCATGTGAATTGCAAAATTGCACACCCTGCTCTAGCTAGAGCCTAATGAGCCTTTGGTATAAATTTTGGCTCGGCAGCATTTACTACCCGTTCCTAATTGCCCAGAGGGCTGTTGAGACTCAACCATATTGTTATGAGACTGAAGTCACATGCAGGTCAGACAAAGTAAGGATAGCAGATGCTATCCCGAAATGACATCAGTGAACCTGATGGATTTTTTACCCCCATCAATGATCAATGGATCTATATTAGTCATATGATTCTCCACTGCAGATATTTATTGAATCCAAATTTTACAATCTTAGCATGGTGGGTTTTCATGTCCGCATACCCAGATTATTACTTGGATCTCTGGATTATTAGTCCTAAGAAATTACCACGACACCATCGCAGAAAGCCACGAAAGCTGATCTTTTCCAATAAAATATATTTTCCCCAAAACTGCCCTGGGTCCTTTTCAAGACCCTAATGCTCCAATTGTCTCCTGTCTATGTCAGTAAAAGCTGCTACATGGGAGATTGATTTCACAAATGCGCTACCCAAATAGACCGACTTGTTTGAAGGTCCCAATGGAGGGATGGGGGCCGTTCACTCAAAAACAGTGACAGCAGCAGCAGACAGAACAGTATCAATGTGAAGAAGAGTGCTAGATTTTGCATTGCCTCAGAGAAATGGAAGGAGGGACGGAAAGGAGGTTTAATGATCATGGGAAGGATCGGAATCTCCGACAACGGGTGTGTTTGAATTCTGATACATGAAACGCAGAGATGTGAGAGAACGGAATTTCAAGGTAAAACAATGAATTTCTTAGCAGATGTCACTAAAAGGACAACGGAGAGAATACGTAGTGATATGATTTGATTTTGTACCGACGTTGCTGTGGTCACAATGCAAATAAAGTCAACGACGATCAAAGCAACCACACATCAGCATGCTGGCAAACAGCAATAACAATACTAGCAGAGGAAATGTTCTGAAGAACAACAAGTGTACAATATAATTACTCAGCGGACATTGACAGACATGTGGGAACTGAGAATGAGCTGAATGTTTAACTTCAATGTCCTCAGAGGCTGTGGAGATCTCTTGAATGAGAATGTTGAAAACTGACATTGGTGGATTTCCACAAAGCATCAAATCCTCGGGGGACAGTGCAGGATATTGTTGAAATGTATACTTCAATAGCATTGTAGTTTTACATCGGTGACTTCACCAGCTACCCCAGCTACCCCACTCAAGGCAGTAATCAGTTCTGCAGATAATCACACATCATCCCAGTTCCCTGTCCCGGAATCAGGGAAACAGTGACGGAGCCACCCAGGTCCAACCGGACATGGGGATGGGAATGAGTGCGCGGAGTTATTATCTGGCTCCAGTCATGCATTAGGTGGGCGTGCTGTCTTTCTTTGTTGGAATAGAGGCACAAGAAATTCCAAGGTTGTGAGTGCTCCTGATCAAGAGAATATGTGTCCCCGTTTATACTTTCATAGCGATCCATAGTGCATCTTGCCGAGACAGCTCAGTGGCACAACTGGAACGTGTTGAGCTCTTAACTGTGCAGTGTGGCTTTAAAAGCTGCTTTTGCTATTTTGTTCTGCGTTTCCGACACTGGTGGTGGCAGCTGCTCTTGCTCGCATCAACTCAGAATCAGTTTCTTCGTCACTGTAAAGACTTCAACATACAGAAGGTGGTGTTGGGGTGATATTTTGAACTAGGCAAAAGTGAGAACTGCAAATGCTGGAAACTAGAGTATAGATCAGAGTAGTGCTGGAAAAGCACAGCGGGGCAGGCAGCACCCGCGGACAGGAAAAACGACGTTTTGGGCAAAAAACCTTCATCTGGAATAGAAGCAGGAAACCTCCAGGGTGGAGAGATAAATGGGGTGTGGGTGGGGCTAGGGAGAATGTAGCAAAGAGTACAATAGGTGAATGGGTTTGGGGATAGTGGTGATACGTCAGAGAGGAGGGCGGGGTAAGTTAGCAAAAGTATAAAGGTGTATGGGGTGGGGATGGAGGTGATAGCTCAGATGGGAGGGTGAAGCGGATAGGTGGGAAAGGGCATTGGCAGGTAGGGCAGGTCATGAGGACAGTGCAGAGCGAGAAGGTTGGAAAGGATATACAGTGGGGGGAGGGGAAATTGGGAAACTGGTGAAGTACGCATTGAAGCCCTCGGTTTGAAGTGTTCCGAAATGGAAGATGAGGTCTTCTTCCTCTAGGCGTCGCGTGGTGAAGGAGCGGCGGTGGAGGAGGCCTGGCACTTGCATGTCCTCAGGAGAGTTGGAGGGGGAGTTGAAGTGTTGGGCCAGTGGGTGATGCGGTTGATTGGTGAGGGTGTCTCAGAGATATTCTCCGAAGCGCTCTGCGGTAGATTGATTTAAGATGCGTCTGGACAGATGCATGAGTAGGTGGGGAGCAGAGGGATACATAAGCTTAGTAATTAACCGATAGGTTTAGAGAGTACATTTGGATCGGCTCAGGCTTGGAGGGCCGAAGGACCTGTTCCTGGGTTATAAATTTTCTTTGCTCTTTGTTTGTTACATTTTTAAGAAAACTAGTCAAATCATTCAAACATGATTTATTCTTCATAAAACTATGTTGACTGTGCTAGATTCTGGCTTGACTTTGAAAATTTCTTGTTATTAATTCCTTCATAATGGACTCTAACAATTTGTCTTCAATACCAATAGAATTCTCACAACTTTTCATTCCCTAATGAATTTGGTTATTATAATTTCTTTGCTTTCTATAACCTCTACATTTCCTTTCACAATTCCTGTGTAACAGGCACAAGGCTGTAAAAGATCTGTGCTAATTGCTGTGTAAGAGACATGAGGAGCTGATTGGGCACATTCTGTTCCTGATTTATCCACTCGCTGGGCTGAATGTCCTCTTGGTGTTCCTACATTATAGTCTCGATGGCATGCATGTCCTGCTCTTGTTCCTGACCAAGCCGTTCAAGATCTCAATGCCGTCCTATTGTCGCTCAATGACAGGTCTGGGTCTTATGGAATCTCCCTGCTCAGATGTCACTGTTCAAGCGCTGAAATATGCAGGCAAGTTGTGTTGCCCACACTGGGTAGCTCAGTGTTTAGCACTGCTGCCTCACAGTTCCAGAGATTCGTGTTCAATTACAGTCTCCAATTTCCTCCCACAGTCCCAAGATACACGGTCAGGTGGATTGGCCACGCTAAATTACCCATAAAGTCCAGGGATGTGCAGGCTCAGCGCATCAGTCATGGAAATGCCAGATTATAAAGATTGGGTGGGGTGAGATAAGTTGGGGGGAGGGGAAATAAGGAAGGTGGACTTGATCCCAGTGATCATTGAACTCGATACGTCCAGTCATCCTACTGAATCCCTGCGCTGAATCCACTGGATCACTGCGCTGGTCCTACTGGATCCTTTCACTCGCACTACTTGATCTCAGTGATAATTGAGCTAGATCTGTCCAGTCATTGTACCGGATCCCTGCAATAAATACACTTGATCACTGCACCGGTCCAACTGGATCCCTTCCCTCGCTGGACTTGATCCCAGCAATCATTGGTATGCATACGTTTAACTTTTAAAAATCGTTTGATGTCTTGATAATATTTGTGCCATATAATACACTTCATTCTTAAAATGTATTCTATAGTTTTTGTCTCTCTGAGAAGAGAAAATATACATCCAGCTGACTTTTCTCAAAATTGTATACGCTTCAAAGGGATTTCTCATCTAAGTCCAAAACTGATAATGTTTCAGAACAAAAGGCCTTCATTCCAGGAAGGTGTGAATAAAACATTGTTGAGAAACGTCTATAACAGTTTTGTAGGTTAAGGGATCAACAGTGCACATAATGTGCCAGGTGTGGTCTTAGCAATGCTCTCTACAGATGTAAACTCGTAAAATGTGAAGCTGGAAAACCACAACAGGTCAGCCACACCCAACGAACAGGAGACTCAATGTTTCGGGCATATTCCTGATGATGTACTTATACCCGTGATGCCAATTTTCCTGCTCCTCGGATGCTGCCTGATTGTCTGTGCTTTTCAAGCCTCACACCGTTCGACTCTGATCTCCAGCATCTGCACTCCTCACTTTTATCGGTACAGATGCAGTAAAACATTCCTGATTAAATCTGGTACCTTTTGCCAGAAACACAATCATTCCACTTAGCTTTTAAATCACTTACAGCAAGTGCAGACTAACTACATATGATTCGTGTACCAGGATCATGCATACCGTCTGCATCACAGAGTTCTGCAATCTCCCACCACTTAAATTGTTTACCATTGTTTTATACTTCCATACAAAATAGACCACTCACATTATGCTATATCTGGTGAAGGTTTGCTCACTAACCTCCCTTTGCCTATATCACATTGATGACACACGACCTCCATTTGATGACATACTGGATGACCAGTTTGTTGTTTAAGCTAATTGGGCTTTGATATATCCAGTCGCTTCCTCCATAGCTTTGATACACATATTGATCGTTGATGATCCCATAGTGATCTCTGAGGCACTCTACCTGTTACAGCTTTGTAATGTGAAAATAAGCATTTATCTCTACTCTCTATTTCCTGTTAGCAACAGCTTCCTGTGTAGCAGCTCACGCAGTTTAAATGGCCTCCTGAGCAGTAAAATGTACTCAATGACCTAAAATGATTACTTCTATTTTCCTCTGTAACTCGTTAAATAGGCAGAATGGTCTCCTCCTGTCTCATGGTAACGATAATGACTGGCTGAATAAGAAGGCCCCCTATCTCTGTCACAGTGTCGAGGGGTGGATAGAGGGTACAATACATGGGGTAGTGGCAGCAGTATATCCCTGTAACAGCATCGAGGGTGGCTTGAAGGAACGACACATGGGGTAGGGCCAGCAGTATATCTTTGTAACAGCATTGGCCGTGAATTACGAGAGCAACACATGGCGTAGGGACAGCAGCATCTCTCTGTAACAGCCTCGAGGGTGGATTGAGAGAGCAACACACGGGGTAGGGGCAGCAGTTGGTCATTTGGCGCCACTAGTCAGAATGCTCATGACTGATCCGATTTGTTTGACCATTCGTCTCCTGTCTGTTCCCAATAAATATTGACTGTCCTGTCCAGCAAAGATCAGTCGAGCTCAGCCTTGAATATCTTCAAAAACTGAGTCTTCACTGCTTCCTGAGGATGAGGACCCTACAGATAGTACAACACGAAAGTGAACGGGGCGACCTTATTTCAGTGCGGGACCTGTTATTTTAATCTGTGTTAACCTAACATTTAGCACCACGTCTTTTGAAACACAAGGACAGAATAATTAGGTATAGACATAAACCATTCAGCCCTCTTAACCTGTCCAATTGTACAACTGATTCTTTTCAAATATGTATTAAACTCATTCTCTGCTCCTGTCCCAAAAAGAGAATAACTGATACCATGACACTACACGAGCATTAAAAACGCAGAATTAGGACATTCGGTCCATCGACTCTGAATGCCATTTAATACTGATTGAGAGATTTTTCAACATCATTCTCCTGATTACTCTCTGTTACTCTCGACATGCTTATTCAACAAAAACCTATCTATCTCTATCTTATAAGCACCAGTGTCTGTGTGTCTGTGGGTCCGTATGTGCACTTGTGTGTGTTTGTTCATGTGTCTGTGTGTTTGTGTATTTATGTGCTGACATCGGTTCATCTGTGTATTAGCCTGTGCGTTTTACTTGTGCTTGTGTCTATTTGTGTGCGACTGTCTATGTCTCCGTATGCTACGACACGTATGCGTTTCTATCTCCATGTAAGGACTGTGAGTGTCAGTATATTAGCGTGTTTACATATGTCTCTGAATATTTTTGTGTCTGCATCTCTCTGCAATGAGATATTTGTTGTTTTGGGAGGGAGAAAATTGTGAGAACAGACAGAATGGTTAAAGAGCGAATTGCCATTCACTGAACATTGTTTTTTTACTCAGTTGGAGGGACATGAATGTCACAGAATCTCCAGACAACACGTCCCGGTCCACTCCGGCTCATACCAGGGTCCTCCCCACATGGCAGGCGGGGGGGGGGGGGGGGGGGGGTGGAGGAGGAATCAGATATCGGGCGCTCCACCATCCGTCTTATCCCTTTATCTCCTATTACAGTCCGTTTCTCCTGGAATGGGAGAAAGGGGGCAGAGGGAGTGATGGTGGGAGTGAGTGGCCCTGCTGTTAGTGCTAGTGTAGATGGAGGGTGAGGGGGAATGGTGAGGTCCGTAGGGAGTCAGTCCACAGTGTTGTATCCATGCAGGGTTATTAGTGTTGGGAGTATAGTGAAGGGAGAGAGAGCGTGCGGGGTGGGAAGGGTGTGTGTGGAAGGTACTGAATTCAATCGTGAGACTGGTAGTTTGTGAGCCTTATTTGGAGATAGAGTGTGAGCCTTGTTAGGGGGTTGGTGCTATAACAGGTAGTGAGTGTGAGGGCGCAGAGAGAGTACGGTGACAGTTAACCTGACAGAGTGGGGAGGATATCGATGCATTTCCTGTGATGCTGGTCATTTCTTCAGATCATGTCAGAGTCGAGGTGACCCTCCCCGAATGTCTTTTCCAAGTCTATCAGTAATAACGCCACAGACCCTGTCCCTCAGATTCCACAGAATCCGTTTGGATCGATCTTACAAAGAGGAAGAATAAGCAAGCATTGGTGTATTATGTGTCTAAACCAATGGTCTCGTGCAAAATCTGTGCATTTTATGCTCTGGAAATTAGAGATGCAAATATTGTGGGTGCTGCATGATTTCAAATTGCGTCTAAACTGCGTTAACTAAGTGACTGCTAATGTTGTGAAAAATAAATTCCATAAGCGTATAACAGATTGGTTGAAGAGTATGTTGTAACTCAAACAAGAGAGCAGTTTGTTTTAGATTTGGTATTGTGTGGTCAGAAGGACTCATTATTAACCTTGCTCAGAGTACTTAGAGACGTTAATATGTTGTATTTTACACTGCACCTGCATACAATATAGAATGTTTGAACATGAAGTGGTAGACACGCAAAGTTTGTTAGAGTCATAGACTTATGGAGCCCTGCAGCATGGATACCAGCCCTTTGGACCAAAGTGGTCCGTGCCGACCAAAATGTCCATCCCGCTAATTCCATTTCCCTGCCCTTGCCCCTTATTCTTTTAATCTTCCCTATCCGCGTATTTGTCTACAAGCCTTTTGAATGTTGTTAATGTACATGCCTCAACCAAACTGCTGTCTGCTCATTCCATATGGGCACCAACCTCTGCGTTAAAAAGCTGGCGCTCAGGATTCTTTTTATTCTTTCACCTTTAACCTGATGTCCTGTAGTCATTGATTCCCAAAATTGGGAAAAATAATTAGTGCATTCACCTTATCCAGGCATCGCATGTTCTTATATAATTCTATACGATTCCCCCTCAGTTTCTTAAAGTCAAAGGAAAATGTTCTGGTCGGTCCAACCCCTCCCTACAACTCAGCGCATTGAGTACTGGCAACATCTGTGTACATTTCTTCTGTCCTCTTTCCAGTTTAATCACATTCTTCCTATGGCACAGTAAACTCAACCGAACACAATATTCCAAGTGCATGCCTCACCAGCGTCCTGTCCAACTGCAATATAACTCGCCAACTTCTATACTCAGTGCCCTGACTGATGAAGGCCAGTGTGCCAAATCCTTTTTTACTGCTCTGTCTACGTGCAACTACTTTCAAAGAACCACGGACCTGAACTCCAAGGTCCCTCTGTTCCACTACACTCCTTCAGGGTCGAAAATTCACCACGAAACTCCGACCTGGATTTGACTTTCCAAAATGCAACAGCCCACACATATCTATATTAATCTCCATTGGCCATTTCTCGGCCCACTTCCCCAGCTGAAAAATTGTCCTGCTGCAATTTCTGATAACCTTTCTCACTGTTCTTAGTACCGCCTATTTTATTGTCATCACCCTAATTACCAATCATACCTTCTACATTCTCATCCAAATCTTTGATATAGATAACAAACAGTAATAGGCCCAGCACCGACCCTTGAGACACTCCACTCGTCACAGGCCTCAAGTCCAACAAGCATCCTTCCAGTATTAGCCTCTGCTTTCTACCATCAAGGAAATTGAGTATCCAATTTGCCGGATCCCCCTGGATTCCATGCTGTCGAATCTTTCAGAGCAGCCTATAATGTGGAACATTATCAAAGGCCTTTCTGAAACCTTGATAGACTACGTCTACCACCATACTCTCATCAACATTCCAGTTCACTTCCTCAAAAGAACGCTAAAGCATTGTGAGCTATGATATCCTATGCACAAAGCAGTGCTGACTGCTCCTTATGAAACTGTATCTTTTCAAATGCATGTATATGTTATCTCTCAGAACCTTCTCAAGGAACTTACATGTCACAATTGTTAAGCTAACTGATCTATAGTTCACAGATTCTTCTTCACAAACACTACTTGAGCAAGGGCACAATATTCACTACCCTCCAGTCTTCCGGGACCTCCCCCATGGACAGCGATGATGCAAAACGATCAGCCAGGGCCCCCGAAATATCTTCTCTCGCCTCTTGCTGTGTTCTTGGATACACCTGATCAGGACCAGGACCAGGAGAAATACTGCAATGTCTGAAAAATATGTCTGTTTCTTTAAGGTAGAATCACCGAAGAAAGGGCAAGTGACTTACTGAAGGTTAACATAATAAATTAAAGATTATATTAACCATAGGAAGGGAGTTCAGAAGAATTCTAGACATTGTGGAAACCGGAGAATTCTCAGAAATTTGTTTGTGTGGAGTTTGCATATTCTCCCCGTGTCTGCGTGAGTTTCCTCCGGGTGCTCCGGTTTCCTCCCCCAGTCCAAAGTTTTACAGGTGAGCTGAATTGGAAATGCTTATTTTCCAACAGTGTTCAGGGATGTGTAGATTAGGTGCATACGTCGCAAAGTGTAGAATCAGAGGGGAGTGGGTCTGAGTGGTTCCTCTTCGGAGCGGTGGGGTGGACCTGTTGAGCGCAAGGGCATTTTCCACACTGTGGACTTTTAATGATTCTGTGAAAGAAGAACACGAAGACTGCATAAATCAACAACCTGTATTGCAAAGAAAACAAAATAAAAGCAAGGTCAAATGTAGAATTTTATAATCGGGAGAGGAGAGGTTATTGTGGAGAACAGGGAAATGGCCAATAAAGTAACCAGTTACTTTGCATCTGTTATCACGGAGGAAGATCCAGAAAGTCGCGAAGAAATACCAAGTGATCCCATGGAACCTGTGGAACTAAAGACATAAAGTCAATTCATATCAATAACAAGGTAGTAGTTGAAGGTTGACATAGTAGTGTTGTAGCTGGATTGGGCATTGCTAAGTCTGATGAGCCAGTTGTACTTCGTATCAAAATATTAGAAATAAATCAGCAATAGACGCATTAATTGTGCGTCGATGACTGTTTTATTTTCCTGTATATTCTGCAGAGGCTGGAAGTTTGTCAATATGTTCCAAGCATTTTAGATGAATGGAAGGGATTCAAGCATCTGCAACGGGAAGAAGAGATAGTGTGGAGAACTGCTGACCAATTAACTTAACATCTGTAGGGAAACTGATGGAATCTATTATATAGGATCAGATATTGGATATTTAGAAATTAACAGCAACATTGGAGAGAATCAGTATACACTGATAGAGTTTGACAGAGTCTTCATACTTGAAAAACTTCAGAATGATTTGACCTTGTTTATTGCAAAATAGAAATGGTATCTTTCGATTTTCAGAAGGCTTTTTATAATAACCCATGCAGTGAATTCCTAAATAAAGTAATGTGAATGGTAATTCGAGGAATATATAGAAGTGGAAAATTAAAGTTCGCCTTCATTTGACATAACCAGAACATAGTTGGAAGGTCATGTTGAAGCAGTTTCACAGCTTGCTAATGAGACTGTGCATAGAGTATTGACCCAATCTGAGAAAGAATATACTGACCACCGAGGATGTGCAATGGACATTCTCCAGATTAATCCCTCAGATAGCGAGATTGCCTGATGTGGAAACTCGGCCTGTGTTCTTTAGAGTTTCAAAGACTGAGAGGTGATCATAGTGAAATTTAGAAAAGTCACTAAACAAATGACAAGGTGGAAATAAACAGGATTTATCTCTGGTTGTCTACTCTACATTTAAGGCAAATAATGGCAGGTAAATGATAGGCCATTTCAGACTGCAATAAGAAGGCAATTCTTCATTTGAAGGGGACTGACTAACACAGCGACATGGAGACCTGCTGGCAGGACAAGATTAGGGAGAATCTCCAGATATTCTACAGGTACATCAAGTGGAACAGAATAGCCAGGGAACAGATAGGACTCATTAGTGACTTGCCAATTTGCATCCATATCAACGTAGTGGTAGGAGACAGAAGGTCTGCTGGTAGAAGTCTGTTTGTTTGTCTGGACACTTGTATCCAATTGTGTACCACAGGAATCAGTGCTGTGTCCCATATTATTTGTGATTCGGAGATGCCAGTGCTGGAGTGGCCTGGGTAAAGTTTAAAAATTGCAGAACACTAGATGAAAGTTCAACAGTTTATTTGGATGCACGAACTTTCAAAGAGTATAATCACGTGATGAAGAAGCAGCACTGCGAAAGCTAGTGCGTCCGAATAAAACTGTTGGATTAAAACATGGTGTTGTGTGATTTTCAACCTTATTATTTGCAGTATTCATAAATGATGCATCTGTGAATATGGAGGTGTTGGGGTGAGTGATAAATCATTTTGCGTTTGACACAAAGTTTGGCAGGTTGGTTGGCAGTGAGGAGGAAGGCCTTATATTACCGGAAGGTACAGATGGAATAATCAAATGGGTGGATCAATGGCTGATGGAATGTAACCCTGATAAATATGTGGTGATGTACTTTGGAAGAAGGAACCAGACAGGGAAGGACTCAATGAATAGCAGCACACTCGGAAGCTCAGAGGGTGCTTCTCCACATATCCCTGAATGTGATTAAACAGGTTAATGCACAAGTTGACAAAGCATAGCGACCATAAACATGGCCTTTATTCATGGAGACGCAGATTATAAGAGCTATGTGGAACTTTGGTTAGGCCAAATGGAATACTATGTACAGTTCTGGGAGTCACATTACAAGAAGTGTGTGATTGCACTGGAGAGGGTGCAGTGGAGATTCACCAGCGTGCTCCCTTGGATGGAGAAGATCAAGTCGAGTTGTTTATTTTGAAGCATAGAAGGCTGAGAGGGACGTTCTTCAGAAGGAGATTACCAGGAGCATGGACAGGATGGATTGACAGCAGCTGTTCCTTTCAGTCAAAGGGCGATGAACAAGGGAGTGCCATTTAAAAGTGAAGGGCTTGAAGTTTAATGAGGATTTGAGGATTGGTTTTCATCCAGAGGTTTTGGGGTCAGGAATACAGAGGGCAGTTGGCACAGATAACCACACCACCGTTAATAAATACATGGTCATGCCCTTGAAGTGCAATAGCATACATGGCTATGTGCCTCGTATCGGAAAGTGGGACTAATGTAGGTCGTACTGTATTTATGACAGTGCAGAATCAGTGCTTATGTGATTGTATGGGTTGGACGGTCAATGATTGAGCAGCATAAGACAGGAATTGATGAATATCTGAAGAATGCATTAACTAGGGTTATAGAAGTGAACTTGTCTCCATGAGCTAGAACAGGGGAAGCTCAAAGTGTTTAATGCCTTGCTCCCATCCTGATGTTTCTGAGCAGTGTGCGGGAAAGCTCTGTCATTATTGGCACAAGCTCTTAAACATTAGGAAGGCGGCATATGTCTGGTTGAAAGGACTGTGTTTCCCGTTCCCTTCTCCAAAGCCCGTTGTCATTGTTCTGTCTAGTTTTATCCTTTAAGAACTCTCAGTAATTTGATACAATTGAGTGTCTTGCTTGGCCGTTTCAGAGACCATTGTAGAGTTTATCACATGTCTGTGTGTCTGGAGACGCTTGTAAGCCAGACCAGGAAGCACGGGAGATTCACTTCCTGAAAGTACATTGGGGAAGGGACAGATGTTTACAATGGACATTAGATTCAAGGTCAATATTACTGGCACCAGGTTTTATGTCTCGATATTTTATTAATTGTTTTCAACTTCCACCAGCTGCCAGAGCATTATTCTGGTTCGGATCAGTAATCCAGTGACATTTGCACAACAGCACCATCTACGCATTGGGACCTTCGGAAACCACACTGAGCACATCATTTCTGTGCTGCTTGACAGCTCTGTCAAAAAGAAGTCCCACCAATGCGACTATCGTGACGGGACTGAGGGCGTGGTAAATGGTCAGACTGTAGTCATTCCCTTGATATGGGGCTGGATATAGTTGAGGAACTTTCCACATGGCCAGGCAGACTTTAGATTTGGGGCTGGAATGAAACTGCTTCCCCACCCACACAGCTTGTTGTGCAGCAAAATCTTGATTCCTATTGTAGGAATGGTGTCAGAGCCCATTGCCTTTGTCATATCTACTGTATTCAGCTGTTTCTTCATGTCACGTGCAGCAAATCGAATTGGTTGAAAATTGGCATCTGGGATTCTGTGGGCATCATGAGGAGGGTGAGGTGGATTATCGACTCAACACTTCTGGCTGAGGATGGTGCAGATACTACATCCTTGTCTTTTACACTGATGTATAGAGCTGGGGATATTTGTGGAGCCCTCTCCTCCTGTAAGTTGTTTATTAATCCATCGACATTGATTTATGGATGTGGCTTGACTGCAGAGTTTCGATTTTATCTGTTTGTCTTGGAATCATTTCCCCTTCTCCACCAGATGGTAGTTCTGCTGTTTGCAATGTAACCAGTCAAGTGCGGTAGCTTTAATGGGTTGTCATCAGGTTTAGATACACATGGTTCTGACTCTGGCATGTTCACCCAAACTCGGCATTGAACCATTACTCTACTTGATGATAATGGTAGAGTGATGGATTATCCTGGGGTAAAAGCTATCGATTGTGATTGATTGCAATTCTGCTGCGGCTGCTGCTGTGATCTACAGCATCACTGATAACCGAGTGTGAGATGCAATATCTGCAAATCAATTCTACTGACTTTCCCCCAGTTCACACCGAGACCCATTCACCCATCAGCCCTGTACTCAGTGACCTAACCTGGCTTCTGACGTGCGAACACATCCAGTTTCATAGTCTCATTCTGCTGAGGATCTCGCCCTGATGTCACGCCTCCAATTTGTTACATTACTCAGGTATTTTAAATTATTAATCTGAATCATTGTCTTTCCCGTAATACCATCTGCTGTGTTTGACGCTGTGTTTTACCTCTGTTTTTCTCTCTGACCATGATTAAGACCTCATTCGTGTCAGCTATGCCAGCCTTATGTCGTTTCAGAGCCAATGAACTTGTGCACTTTGCGTTTTTGTTACCTTCCCAATGTCGAGCAGATTCGACACTCGTCTTTGGAAAATGTTCAAAAACAGAAATTGCTGAAGAAACTAAGCAGGTCTCGCTGCATCTTGTGGAGTGAAAGCTGGGTTCATCTTTCTGGTCCAGTGACCTTTCGACAAAGCTCCCAGTTTCTATAGCAATTTATACATTTTCGTTTCCAGTATCCGTAGTTATTTGTTTAATTGAAAATTTGTGCTGTGCCTATTTATTTCTGGAGACACTCAGCAGGTCTGCCAGCATCTGCAGAGACAGAGAGACAGAGCTAGCATTTCAAGTCCAGCGTGACACTTCTTCAGAACTGAAAATGATTGGAAACTGGGCATTTTAGTCACTTGCCAGAGGTGAGGGGTAGGTGACAGGGAAAAGAGGATGTGACAACAGATAACCAGGCTTTTAGCAGTGGTGAACGAGAAGATGATGCAAAATGAATTTAAATTAAGATGTGAATAGGGAAAAGGGGTTCTCTCTATTGCGTGCAAGATAAAGAAGACACAACCACATAAGGTCATACGGAGGCCAGGAGTGAGAATGTTGAACATGTGGAATTATACAGATCTGGCCAGGGATACATTTTCACTGTAGAGATCATCACTGCCACCAAACAAAGGAATTCAGTTTGGCACTAGTAAGATTTTTATGCTGCCTTGTTATTGTAAAATAAAGAAGAAAACAACTAACAGCATGATGTTTGGGCTGAGTGTTGTTTACTTGTCACTTTTAAGATTGTTTCAAATTTACAGTGCTGATCTTTAAATGTTTGTTCTTGAAGTTAATATCAGATGGAGTGAAGGAGGTTGAGGGGTGATATTATAGAAATTTATAAAATCAGGGGAGGCATGGTCAGGGTGAAAAGCCAACGTCTTTTCCACAGGATAGGAAAATTAAATCATAGAGCCATAGGTTTATGGTGGAAGAGGAAAAATTTAAATGGGAGGAAGAGAAAACTTTTTTATACGCAGAGGGTGATGCATTTATGGAATGAGCTGCCAGAGGAAGCCTGGCAGATGCAAGTACAGCTCCAACATTTGAAAGATTTTTAGTTGGACAAACATATGAATATGAACCGTTTAGCGGCATATGCCAAATGCAAGCAGATGGGAAAAGTTTAGTATGGAAAACGTGGCCGGCATGCACACGTTGGACCAAAGATTGTGTTTGTATGCGATATGACTGTATGAATATAGAATGCAAAGAAAAGGGAAGAAAAGATGTGATGTATGCAAATTGGCAAGAAATACAAAAACAAGCAGCACGAGTTTTTACATGCATGTCAGAGGAGTTCAAGAGGTGTGTATGATCTTTGGTATAAAAAAAGTCAGGCAGGTTTATTGAGGACATTTGGTGGGTGTGACTAGAGAACTGGATACAGGGACCAGGCAGATAATTTGCACCAGTATTTTCCATCGTCCCTCACAGGAGAACGTGTTGTAAATATTTCAATGGTATAAACAAAATGGTAATAGGAGGGAAGATCTTGAACTCTCTCTAACAGAAGGAATAAAGCATTTCTCAAGCAGATAAGACCAAGGGTAAACAGATCATCTACAATTTAGAGCTGGTTTTAAAAGAAGTAGTCACAGAGTGGTTGATGGTACTGTGTGAAATACTCCATAATTCTGGATTAAAGGAGTGACCCAGTGAAACTTGAGACCCTCCAATGTGGCGCCTGTCTTCAAGAAACGAGCGAGACTGAAAGCAGGACCCACTTAGCCTCACCATTATTGCTGGGAATCTGTGAAAGTCTGTTATTAAGGAAGGGACTGCAGAGCATTTGGAAAAGCTTCACACATAGTCAGCACGGTCTTGTTAAAGGCGAACTACATTTTGCCTGTAAAATCATGCAAAGTCTTTCTGGAAATTCATGAGAATGTAACTAGTGGTCTTGATAAAGGGGGACTGGTAGACATGAGGCTTTCCAGGGATTTTCCGCAAGATATCACTAAATAAATGTTCTTCCACAAGACAGAATCTCATAGTATGATGGATAATGCATGAGCATGGGATGACAGTTGGTAAACACTTAGAAATCGGAGAGTCAGGACTCATCGATTTTATGATAAAAATGTATCTACTGGAGTACCACAAATATCAGTCCAATGGCAAGAGCTGCTTACAAGAGCTGCACTCAGCTCCTGGCGGCGGGAGCTGAGTGCAATACATATTCGAGTTCGAGGACGACACTGACAACCATAAGGCAGCTGTTATTAAATGGAGAGAACTCCTAAAAAAAAAAGAAGTACAACGGAGTGGCGTGTAGATGTGTCGGAAACATAACGTCAGCATGTTTTTGCAGAAATGTTGGTTCATTAGACTGGTTCCTGGGATTAAAGGATTGAATTATTGAAGGCATAAAAAATACTGAGGCAATTATTCATTGTGGTTTAAATGAATGAGGGTGGCATAACTAAAACGGACAAGATACAGAGGGGGCTTGACAATGTCGGCATTGAGAATATGATTCCACACTAGGACAGAGTCTCGAACTCAGATATGTAGATACAGAGTAAGGAATATCGATTTCAAATTGAGATTTAAAGAAATGTCTTCTTTCAGGGGTAGTAAATGACTGGAATTTACTAACCCCGAGAGTTGGGGAGGTTTGGTCTCTGATTGTATTTACAGATGGGTGGATTGGTTTGTGACATTTCAGCGAGTTGAGGGATGCAAGGGGTTAGCAGGAAAGTGGAGTTGAGCCGTGGAGTAGATCAGCCATGTTCTTATTGAATGACAGCGCAGGTTCCTATTTCTTACGTTCTTATTTATGTTTTTGGAAAATAATTGATTATTTTCCTGGAAGTCATGATGTAAGATGTTGCATTCAGAGACAGCAGAGGATTTGTCTGAGTTGACCTTGTGTGGGGCATGGGGGCGGTATTCAATGCGAATCTGGGCCTGTAACATGACCGACATCAGGAGCAGAAGTTACAGAGAGGAGAAGCATACAAAGAGGGATTGGGGGAGGGGGGTCACTGACTGACACAGCCTGGATATTCTAATACATTTCCCTAACTACACAAAACTATTAGAGTAGCCTCAATCTGCTCCTTCACAGCAGGACCGAAGGGCTGAATGGAACTTCAGAACATTGGGCTGACGGACACGACTGGGCCATTCGGCACTTTGACACTATTCCACCAGTCAATAAGGTCATGGCTCATCTCATTGTGGTCCCAGCTGCACTTTTCTCTGATTTCACAATGATCCCTGATTCACCTGTCTCTGGAAAATCAGACAAAGTCAGCCTCGATATAATATGAAGATTCAGCCCTCCCAATCTTCTGGGTGAGAGAATTCCTACTTGAATGAATTCCCACTTTGTGAATTTCTCCATACTGCGGTCCTGAATGAGGTTGGAGCGTGTCACTGTTACCATTTCTAATCCCACTCCTCCACTGCTCACAACAAATTTTAAATGTAAACAGGTTGGTGATATGGCCGATGATAAAGATCGAAGACTGGGTCAGGTTCAGTTATCATAACAAGCCAGTTGGATTTCTTCATTCAGCTACAAGTAATTAACAGAACGAACTGAGGAGTATGATGGATATGTGGCTAGCACTGCGGCCGCACATCACCAAGGAGTTGGGTTCAATTCCAACCTCAGGTGAGTTTGAACATTCCCCACGTATCTGTGTGAGTTCCCTCTCAATGGTCCAGTTTCCTCCCAGAGTACAAAGATGTGCAGCCTAGAGTGGATTGGCCATGCTCGATGGCTCATTGTTGTGAGAATGTCCCCTTCATAGTAACATCTGTCAGTGTGGGGGAGTCGAACATGCGCTGCTGGCCTCCCTCTGCATCACAAACCAGCCATCCGGCCAATTGAGTGGGAGACATCTAACTGTTACAGACAGAAACAGGCACAGACAAAGGGAAGAGAAACTTTCATAACAAAGAAAATGGTACAATTCAGATAACGGTCCAGATAACAGCTGAGGATAAAAGGTTCTCTGCTCACAAGGACCTCTCTACCCCTGTTGAAAAACCGTGGTGTTAGTTCCCTTTACCTGCGATACTCGGGGTCAACTGTGCAGGGTGGCTCCAAACTGAGGAATTTCAATAGTGTGCCCATTGGCCTTTGAAAAATGTCATCAGTGTCAGTGATCATAGAATAACCAGCGACATCAGTGCGCTGGTGAGTCCCTCCAGCCATGTTGGAGAATCGGGGTGGCATTGAATGCGAGGAACACTATGAGATTGCGTGGGTAGTTAATGAGGTGAGTTCTAGAAGATAGCACCATGAAACTAGTTCAGTCTCATACAGACAATCCCTCTGCCACACTCAATAAAATGTCAGTGAGACAAACTATTGTTAGATTCAGCCCAATGAGTCGAAGACTCTGCTGAACCCACACCCAGTTACTAAGTTGCAGAACAAATGTTCATCTAAAACTCTCCTTCATCTTTATTGACGCCAATATCCCCTTCACCTATCACTCCTAGGAATACTGGTTCATGTTGCAGGATGCTGTAGAAATGTCTTCATTTCAACATTCTGAAACCTGTAATCTTACTGGAAATTGTCGCTCAATCTCCCTTTCGCTATTTTCCCCAAAGTCCTTTTGATTGTTGGTAGTTATACTGATTTCCCCGCCATCTCTCTCTGGCTGAAATTAGGGAATACGGACTAGGCAATTTCACTCAGAAACCGTTAAGATTTATTTTTATTATTTCACTGGTAGTCTTTGCTAAAGAAACTTGACATTATTACCCAGTCTGAACTCAGTGTGACTTCAGACCCACAAAAACATTGTTGGCTCCATTTTGTCTTGACTAATGGCCGTGTAGTCACAGACAATTAGTGATGGACAACAAATGCTGCCCTTGCCTGTGATGCTGACATTCGGAGAAACAACAGCATGAAAGGTGAAGTGAACTAAGAAACGGTGAGTGCTAGAGATCGAAAATAAAATTCTCCAGCGTCTGCAAGTGTTGGAGAATCTCGAAGGTATGGCAGCCTCTGTCAGGAGAAATGCAGATAACGGTTTGAGTCCAGTGGCCCTGCCTCACATCTGAAAGCAAACTGGGAAATGATATTATTTATCCTGGTATCATGGATGGTTGGGTTGGAGAGAGAGGTGGGGCCAGGTTTAAATTGAATGGATGGAGAAATGGCCAGAAAAAGGGAGAAAATGAAATGAAAAGTGAGCAAAGGGATTGCTGATTGATGAACTGAAAGGAAAACAGAATGGCAAGTTATTCTCACATTTCCCCGTTTTCCCATATTCCTGAATATCGCGTCCGTTTAGATTTATCCCTGTTTAAAGTGAGTTAGGTTCCCTGAACCACTCTTCTCTGAGTGTGATGATCAAATCCATTAGCAATGCTGGTGCAGCCCTTATAGTTGCTGAGATATAGAGGAAGGTAATGTTACATTGTCAAATGCTTCTTTGGAGAGAGGAACTCTTACTATGGGGCTGTGCAGAGATGCAACGGCTTTCTCAGCCAGGAAGAGAAACTCAGGAGTGCAAATAATTTTCAACACTGAGCGCATGCACGTTCCGTGTGGGGAATTGATTTGTTCCTGTCATTGGAAAATCAGTGGAGTTCCTGTAGATGCTTACCTCGGGTTTGTATTGTCAGCCGCTGGGTCTGGTGACCCCATTTTGTTCACTGCATTTACAGAGTGTCTGGGTCCATGGAAAACAAATGGAGATGAAGCTCCATAGAAGGGAAGCTCTATAAATAGGGAGGTGCAGGACAGTGCATTATCTCTCCTGGGATTTCTCGGGACATTTGTCTAAGCTGGACCAGGTGTCAGGTATGAAGCCAGTTTGTTTCAAACTTGAGGTGGTCACTGAGCTGTGTCCCCTCCTTCAGTATACTGTGTAGCCTCACACCTGTGACAGGACTGTTCTGATGCTCACCATGAATTAAACTGGATTAATTCTGGAACTTTCCACTGAGGAGTAACATATCCATCATCACTGGAGTGCAGTCCTCCGATATATTCACTGGCTGACAGAACCCATCTGTCCACTGAGAGCAATATATTGTGTTCATCTCCCTGAGGAAGGTAGAGAAAGAAACTTCCAGAAATACAAGGGAACAGAGTGACTGGTGAAAATGGGGAACAGCAGGAAATTAGAATTAATAAAAGGTACGTCTTTCAAATCCTCATTGAATTTAAGGTTGGTATATTGCTGCACCTGATGAGCGACATCCGAGAGTATTGAGGAGTGGCAGTAGAGCTAGTGAAAGAATTACGGAATTTCTTCAAAGCTGGTTAGATTCTGGAAATGATCCTCCGGACTGGAAAGCAGCGATTATAAACCTAAATGTTTAAAACAGGGCGGAGAGAGCAAACAGCAAACTAAACAATGGTTAGCTTAATGTAAGTTGTGAGAAACACATTGTAACCTTTTGTAAGGAAGGTGACAACGAGACACGTGGAAAGTAATGAAATGAATCAGTAGAGTTAATCTCGACTCAGGAAGGGGAAATGATGTTGATCTTTGATAAACCTGCTGGATATTGTGGAGCTTGTCCGTTGTGACATCGACAATTGAGAACCAGTGGAAATGAAATATTTGAGTTTCCAGCAGACGTTTGTCATGGTTGAATACAGGTGAGTAGAGAATGTTAGAGTCCATGGGTAGGTAGGGGTGGAATACACAGAATTTATTAAAAGTTGGATATTCTAGAGAATGAAGAGAGTAGTATAATTATCTGGGGTGAAGGCTTTGGGGTATCAGAAGGATCAGTGTTTGGGCAATAGCTCTTCGCAAGATCTAAAATATTTCGGATATGAACACCAAATATCATCATTCACATTTATGTTCATTAAATAGTGAGAGGCTGGGAAGTGCTGTTGTTGAAACAGACCTGGATGTGCTTGGCCATAAGTCACAAACAGAATTTTTACGCAGCAGGAAGCAAATGATATGTGGACCGTTATACATAATGATTAAAGTACCAGAGTAAATGTATCTTTCCCAATGATAGTGTTTTGTTGAGAGACTATTAGATGTATTGTGTACAGGTTTATTCAGAAAAGGGGTTTCACCAGACTAAACCCTGGCATGATGCGACCATGAGGAAAATGTGAAGAAACTTCTGCGTAATAAAGTGTGTTAAGGTGTTTGTGAGTCTATATTTTAAAAAGTGATGAGACACATTAAATGTTGAAGGTACAAAATTGCTTTATTAGAACAATTAAAGGAATGCCCAGGCAAATTCACATTTTCTATGCATTGGACTGCAAATATGTCCACTGTAAATATATTGGCTGGTACCTGTTCTAGTCGAGGAGCGATCTGCACGGTTACAGCATGTAGATTGCGGTATTTGAGGGTGGTGGTGGTGGAAGGTACAGCAGGTTACGGTATTGCAAACGGTCAACGCAGCAGAATAATCTCGTCAGCGATAAGAAACCATGCATCATTCTCCCTCAATACTAACTTCACGAGCGCAATGGGTGATGGGAAATGTGACCAATAGCCAACGGTGCAAACGTTCAATCCAGTCCAGTAGTTTTTGTGAACTGAAGGAACCATACAGAAAGGGGTTAAATGGAGCTGTTTGTTCAGTGGCTGTGAGTGATGCCAGTCTCCATGGATCTTAATTATGTCACTGGATGTTTTCCGTCTCCTATTAGTAAGGGGCCACTTGCAATGGTTTATGCCATTGCAGCAGCAGATGATCAACTCCAAAGCTCAAAGGGATCAGCAGCTTCAGAGACAGAAAAAGGACATTTAAGCATCTAAGAATAGTCTGGAATGATCTATTAATGGATCGGAATCTACGAACATTAGACTGGAATGCTACAACAATGGACAGGAGTTTATCCTTGGGTCTTTTGTATTTTTCCTGGTCTTGGTCAACATTGCCATATCGGATATATGGTGCACTGATGATTATCCAGGCCGGTTACTACCCTATCCTCGCTATTGTTGGTGTTCCTGGTAAGTTTCTTCATCTCTATCCATTTATTAATCTCTTCAACCATGGCGAACTTCGTTGCTATTTCTGTTATCTATATTTGACAAAGACGGAAACTATTGTCTTCAGATTCAAATGCAAATTCCATTGGTTCCCCACAAAATTCAGAACTGCCCACACCCCCGCCCTCACAAACATCTAAGAACGAGACTGTTCACAATATCGAATTTAAATAAATGATATTCATTTATGTCCCGTTATTCTATCAATCACAAAACCTATCTACTACCAGCTCGATTATATGCCCAGTCACCATCTTGGCTTCAAACTGGTGCTGAATAAACCATTATCTATGCTTTGGTAAAATTCAGTCGTTATGGTTCCACCTCTCCTCGAAGCACTCTTTCAGTTGCAAATATTCCGATCACAACGTTGTTCTTGTCTCTAAAATAACTTTCTGACAAGAACACTCTCTCAAAGCAGTAATGTCAGAAGAAATGTAATTCTGATGCACAGATTATTACACAGAAAGACACTGTTAGACATCCTACCACAGACGATGTCAGAACGTAAATACAAAAGACAGATATTGGAAATAACCAACCATAACATCTCCAGAATTTTGTCTATATGTTTATCTATTTCACTGCTGTCCTTTGGTAAATAGATCTTGTGTTATTATCTGGTCCTGCTTAAGACTGATGTGAGACCCACAGCAATGTGCTTGGTTCTGTACTGCCTGAAAGAATGACCTCGCCGAAAATGTCACTTGGTTAGGTCAACAAATGCTGCCCCTGTCAGCGATGCAGACATTCCAAGTAATAACAAAATTAAAGGTTAAATAAAGCAAAGAATGATGCAACAAATCAGAAACAATAACGAATGAGAAAGTGCAAGACAAACTGAGCAGGTGTGGCAGCACATCTGCCACATCTGGTCGAGAGAAAAATATAATTGGCAATTCGATTCTAATGACCATATATCAGAACTGAACACAGTTGGGAAATAGTGTGATTGATATTGGTGACACCGACATCTGTTATGAAGGGGAAAAGGACTGAGTTGAATAGATGGAGAAAGAGAGAGATAGAGCGAAAGAATCAAATTAAGGGATTGTTGATGATCAGCTGGGATGGAAATAAAACATGAAATTAAACATTACTTATGTTTCTCCTGTTCCCATATTATTGATAATTATGACCATGTAAGATATATGTCAAAGTTCCTGTTTAAAGTTATTTATGTCTGTTTTTCTCTCTTCCCTGAGTGGGATCATGTTCCTTTATTCATGAATGGGGATGCTGGGCCAACATTTAATTCCCTTTCCTCATTGTCCTTGAGAAGGTTTTGGGTGAGCTGCCTTCCTGACCCACTGCAGTCCGTGGGCTGTAAGTAGTCAGTGCTGAGCTCCATGCGGTTTCTTTTCTTTGAGGCTTTGAAGTGACTGATATAACTGAGTGGCTGGCTTGGCTATTTCAAACTGCAACTTAGAGTTCACCACATTGCTGTGGGTCTGGAGTTACATGTAAGCCCGCCCAGCTGAAGATTGTAGATTTCCTTTCCTGAAGGGCATGAGGGTGCCAGGTAGGACAATCAACAATGGTGTCATTGTTTCATTTGATTCTTAATTCCTGATATTTTATTGCATTCAATTTCCAACATTTGCCGTTGTGGGATTCGGATCCGGTGTCTGGGTCATTACCTGATTCCCTGGATTAATATTCGGAGACAATACAGCTAGATCATCGCCTCCTCATTATCTCCCATCAACTCCAATGGCAACAGTGATGTTGTGGTTGGTGTGACTTTGCTTCATAAGGCAAATAAATGATTGGCAAAAAATGCCATCCTTCGCATTTTGTATTTATGAGACAGCGAGATGATGGGAAGTCCTCTTGGTGTAAAGGAGCTGGATGTCCTTGATCATGGGGCACTAACAGAATTCATACAGAGCAGTCGGGTACTGGCAGGTGGGACTAGATTGGGTTGGGATATCTGGTCGTCATGGACGGGTCGGACTAAAGGACCTGTTGCCATGCTGTGTATCTCTATGACTCTATGACTCAGCAAGTAATCAGCACAATAAATGAGTAGGAGCGTTCATTACAAATGATTAAAGTATAAGAGTGATGACACCATCCAGCAGTTGTGGAGTGTACTTGAGACAATATTTTCTTACATTTATAATCAATGATCTCCTTGGTACAGAGAGACGGTGTGATGGAGTTTCACCAGACTAATCCCTGCAGTGATGATACCATGAGAAGAGTGTGAAAGAAATGAGTGTTTAATCTGTAACGCTACAAATAGAATTAAACGTGATTGCATTAACACTGGAGTGTTATGAATCAAGAGTCATTATTTCCAAAACAAAATACGGATAGCATTAGATATAACATGTTTTCCATGATACGTGCCTTCACATTTGGACAAATGTATAGATAGGAAAGGTTTAGAAGGATATGGACCAAGCGCAGGGAAATGTGGTTTGCATGGATGGACATTTTGATCAGCATGAACCTGTATGAGATAATGGGCCTGTCTCTGTGCTGTGGGATCCTATGACTCGATGATAGTTTACAGAGATCTATTGAGCCCCCATGTTGGTTGAGAGAGAGAGCTCCATGTTCTGAATGAAGTCTCACCGTCTGGATGTACAATTGGTATGTGACCCTCTATTGAACCGCATGTTGTTCACAAATCTGTCATTAGATAGTATTAGATATTCCCAACAGCTCTGACCTCCACACAGAACACTAGCCTGTCTTCTTTGACTTCTTTTTTGCTAAAAGCTGTTCATTGGTTCAAGTAGACTCTGTCCTTGATGTTTTTCAGAGGGTCAATAAAACGGGGTCAGGCTGCGATCAGTCTGGTTTGGTACAGACAAGAAAGAGATTTTCAGAGGCCTTTTATTTAAATGTAAACAGATGAAACTACATGGCAAAGTTGTCATGCTTTCGAAGTAACCTGTATAATGAACGGGAAGTGGTCAGTTCCTTTAGCTGAGCTAGCTGAGTTGAGCTGAGCTGAGCAGTTTTCAGTTGAGTCTTGAACTGGGAACTGTGTGGAAACTCTCTTTTATGCCCTTCAGCTTCAACCTGGAAGCGTTCATTCCATTAAAACGTTTCTTCAAGGAAGTTTGATTATTGGGACTATTGTGTGTATTTGGAATAGCATAATTAAGTCGAGCTGGATAGGTTGAATTCTTTAGGGGTTCTTTATTCTGTTCATTGTGTTTCATTGTGTAACTTTGTGACTAACGTTTCTGTCTGATTTAAAATCATCCTAGGTAAATTACTCCGGGTAATTTTCATTAGATAATGACCAAAACAAACTGCGCAGTTATGCTCAGGGCTGCTTGCTTAATAATGTTTTGAGTGGTCTAGCCTCGTCCATAACAGACTGGGGGCTCATTGCTAGATTTTCAACAGCACTGGGAGATGCTAGTGTCTTCAAATCGGGTATTAGTTTGATTGGGTTGACAAAGCTTCGAATGGTAATGGCTATTTCATTCGCCAAACGTTTCCTGGGTGTGCATGCAGTGACTTTGGAGATTTTACGAAAAGTTAATAAGACCAAGTTGCAAGAATTAGCTGAGAAGCTGGAATTGGAACTGACTGCTTCTGTGAGGAACGGAGAGATAATTACAGCAGTATCTCGTCAATTAAACTTACTGGAGAAACCATCAGAATCTACAGAGATGGCAAGAAGTCAGTTGCAAATGAAACATCTTGAGTTAACGTCGAGAGGGAAGGAAAGGGCTGCCAAAATGAAACATTTGACTTTCCATAAAATGCAGAAGGTGGTGGGGGTCGGGGGAGGGGGGAGGTGGTGGGGGAGTGGTTGGTGGAAGAGAGCAGGAGAACAGAGAGTAAAAAAAGGCAAAAGAGACAGCAACAGGGGAGAGAGAAACAGACAGCTTTTGAATAGCAAAATCTGACACTTAATAAGGAAAGTCAGTGTAAAAGGCTGGAGATAACGGCTGAGGGTGCGCTTCGTTAGGAAGAGAGTGAGGATGGGCAAGCCACTGGTAGTCAGAAGTCAAGTGAGAATTTGTTTGTGCATGTTCAAGCATTGCCTCAATTTGTTGAGAAGAATGTGATGCCCTTTGCATCTCATTTGAAAAGTTGGCTAAACAAATGCAGTGGCCAGAGGTATTGTGGGTTTTGTTGATCCAAACCAAATGTGTAGGTGGGACTGGTGAGGTATTCACATCCCTATCAGAGGAGGTATCTGGGGAGTACGAGGAGGTTAAAAAACATTTTGTCTGCATTGGCAAACTTCCAGGAATCTAATGAGGAATCCTGGTCAAACCTACACTGAGTTTGTAAGGATCAAACAGACTAATTTCGATAGTTGGATATGAGCTTTAAAATTCGAACAAAGCTATAATGCCCTTAGAGAGGTCAGTACTTGGAGGAATTCAAAAAAATCACTGCCTGAAGTAATGCAAACTCAGGTGGAAGAGCAGAGAGTGTAAGCAGCAAGGTTAGTTGCTGAAATGTCTGATGATTATGAACTGGTCCATAAACTTGGTTTGGCTTCCAGAACCAGTTCTGGTCTCTGAGGGACAGAAATTGGAGCAAAGAGATATCCTCACGTGCAAAGGGAAAGGTAGATCACAGCGTAGATCATAAGGATAATTTACCACAGTAATAACGAAAACCTTGAGGGGGCAAAGAAGTTAAAATACTATGGTGTTTTCATTGTATAAAGTGGGCCACACAAAATCACAGTGTTGGTGAGGTGAGAGAAAACCATATGTACGATAACTAGACAAGCCTGGAAGTTTTGTTAGACTCGTAACAAAAAGCATAAAGGAAGTTAGGCAACTGCCTCAGAGTGTACAAGATGATCAGTGGACGTGCCAATACTGCGTAATAAACTTACATGAAAGGGTAAAGTTTATTCACATAGTCCAGCAGTAATTTGTAAAGAGGTTCCAATATTAATTGACACAGCACCTTTGCAATCTGTAATGCTGAGGGGTGAGGCGTTATGCACTCTTGAGAGACTATTACCAGAAAATGTGCTGGTAACAGGAATTCATAGTGAGGCAAAAAGTGCTCAGTTATGTAAAGTGAGGCTGGAGAGTCCAGAGAAGAGTGGAGAATGTGTGGTAGGAGTACTGGACCCCTAACGCTCAGCTCTCGGAATAAAATTTGTCCTTGCAAATAATATAGCTGATTCACTGGTAGGCGTGCTGGCTATTCTAGTTGAAAAGCCAGTGGAGATGCAGGCAACTGAAGACCTGGAAATTGTTTATCCAGGAATTTCCCCTGATTGCGTGATCAGAAGATCACAGACACACAGGTCTAAGCAGGCAAAAGGCACAGATAAGGAAGCTGACGTCGAGTTATCTGAAAGTTTCTTTTTGATCGGAGAAGTGGAACAGAGGAGGAGCAAGTAGGAAAACATTAACGTATTTTTAGCTCTGCTAAGTTGATTGAATTACAGCAGAAAGATGAGGAGTTTAAAAAGTTTAAAAGATATTTAACAAGAAATAGAATGAATGCATTCCTGTGTGTTATTAATTAACAAATTATGTCGTAATGCGAATATGGAGATCAGCACACACTGAAGCAGATCAGACGTGGACAGAAATTCATCAAACTCTTTTGCCTGTTGGTAATAAAAAGGAGATGCTGCGAGTGGCACATGATCTACCATTTGGAGATCATTTCGGGGTGAGGACATTACAGGCTGAAATACAAAGCTATTTTCACTGGCCTGGACTACACAACGATGTAGTTGAAAATTGCCAGAAGTCTCAAATATGTCACACAGACAGTAATAAAACCTACAACTTTAATACGGATTCCAGCATTTGAGGAACATTTTCCAAGAGTGTTGATAGACTGTGTAGGTCCCTACCGCAACCAAAAAGTGGGAATAAGTATTTATTAACAATAAAGAAAGTGTCGACTAGATTTCCAGAGGCAGAACCATTATGCAGCATCACAGCTAAAGGAGTTGTAGAAAAAAATACTTATTTTTTAACTAGGTACGGACTACCAATAGCGATCCAGACAGATCAAACCTCACATCTGAACTATTCAAGCAGGTGATGGATAACTTAGGAATAAAGCAATTCAAATATACTACGTAGTATTCGGAATCACAGTGAGCATGAGCGAGATGGTATCAAACAGTGAAGAAAATGTTGAGCGTTTATGGTCAGGAAAATCCAGATGAATGCGATAAGGAAATTCATAGACGCTATAGCTGGTGTTCCTGGTAAGTCATTCCATCTGACCATTAAGCTGAGTTGAACTGAATTGCTGTTCATATTCAAATTTTAAAATTGGAAGTCATCATTTTCAGATCAGGTCAAAAATTTTATTCCTTCCTGATTATAACTAGCAAATTACTGTTCAAAACTTACTCAACAATACGCGAGGAGAAACCAGACTCTTCTTAAACTCCATGATCTTTTTTCTCCATTCATATTTACATTTCTGCATAATGTCCCCGCTCACCAATCCTGCCTAAGACCACTATAAGGATATTTCAGTCTCCTTCCTAGCCTCAATGCAGCTGCTGAATAATCCATCGTTTGTGCCTTTGGTAAATCCAGATATAACCGTTTCAAGTCCCTTCTAATTATGCTTACGTCACAAAATATTTGCACTTGAGATGGGTATTTTGTCCTCTCCACAGAATCTGTCAGATGGACAGACAGGGCATGGTGGTCAAGTCATTGACTGATAATCAAGCGGCACAGAATAATAATCTGTTGGTGTCTCATGAAGGGAGTTGATGGATTGCAAATGAAATCATCACCACTTGTTTTAAACAGAAGCCTATCTGTTTGCTTCATGTCCTTTAGAGAATGCAATGGGTTATCCTTCCATGTTCAGGTCTCTGTGTGACTGCAAACCCACAGCAATGTGGTTTTATCTTTATTATCCTGTACAACAGCTGAATCAACCACTCAGATAAGAGATCACCGTAACATGTTGTCCTGTCCAGAGCTGCACACATCCAATGAGAGTAGAACAAAAGGAAAGATAGCTCCTTTCCTCTGCCTGATTTCCATGTTCCTGCAAGTAATTTCCATTGAGGCAGGCGACCATTCCCTGTTTCACGTGAATTCTTTCTGATTGAGTCTCCCTCTGAACGTGATATACATCTCCATCGACAACTCTGGTGATGAATGACGCAAAGATGTAAGAGATTTCAAAATTCCACATCATTCGCTGTGTAGAGAGAAGGAATGGCTTTTTATACCACAGGAAAAAAGCTGAGACAGCTTAATGAGGGAACAGAATCATTGTGATCAACCCTAGAATGTTGTTGACATACTATTTGGGGTATTGTGCCCAGATCGTCTCTCCTTTATAAGGAATAATCCACTTGGCAGAAAGAGTGTAAAGGAGTTTCACCAGACTAATTGTTGGGATGATTGTACCATCGGGTGTGCATGAGGATTAATCTGTTTCGCTTTGAAGAATAAGAGGTCATTGCATTGAACCTTAAGGCGATGGACAGTCACTCATTATATTCCAAGCAGAACTAATACGGTGATAAATTCCATGTTTTTTTTCACTTGTTTTATATGATTCCCGATTATTTAAAAGGGTCTGAGAACGTTCCTCTCACTCCACGCCATTCCCCATTTCGATTGAGAGAGAGAGAACCAGTCTTTAACTGAACTCTTCCAACATTAATATAGTGCATTTGATGTGTGATCATACATAGAACTTCACGTTATCCACCATCCCGACAGGAGCCACAATAGCTTCATTTTAAAACAGTTAATTATTCCCACCAGCTTCTGATCCCACGGAGAACATACGATCTGTCTTCTTGGAGATGGAAGATGCCTCCTCGAGGCTAGGCACAAAACACTTGACTTCCTTCCTCACTGCCGACAAAACACGTTAAAGTATCATTTGTTCCACAGGCAATGGAGCCACGAGGAACATTGTGAGCAGTCTATGAGTGCAGTCTGTGCTCCATTCGTTTTCCAGGTTGGAGCATCAATGACACCCTTCTGTTCCTGTGTAAGTATCTCGAGGGGTGAATGGTCTCCTCCTGGTTCTATAGAACAGGTTTAGGGGTCTTACTAGACTCTGCCTGTTCCTGTTTAACAGCTCAATGTATTGACCAGACGCCTCCTCTTCCTGTGGAACAGGCAGGAGGATTGAATGGGCTGTCCCTCTTCTTGTTCAGTCATTTCAATGGGCTGGATGATTTCCACAAATCCATGTAACCAGCTTGCGATGCTGAATGAGCTCCCCTTTTAACTGTGGAAATGTGCAGTGTCTGGAAGCACTGTTACATGAATGTTACCGACACGTTAACAGCACAAAGGTGAATGTTGTTTGGGTCTTGCTGAATATAGACACAATCAGCTTCAGGAGCTGAGTGAGGACAAAATGTTCTGAATATTGCGTGACCTTCAGTGATCAGCCTGCTTCTGATCTTGAGATAGATGGGGGGCGGGAATGCGGGCACATAGACGTCGACAAAGGAGCTGAAGATGTTTGTGCTGAGGAAGGTAATCTGAGGATCTCCTGAAGAGATGTCCCGGGACTGAGAGGATTATCGGCCACCGACCACAAACATCTTCCTTTGTGCTCTGAAAGACCCCAACCAGTGGGGAGGTGAGACCTGATTCTCATTAAGCTCAGATAAGTAGGTGGTCCCGATAATATCCTCAGTCAACTACCGCTTTGATATCAAGGCCATTCACCCTTTCCTGAGCCCCTGTGTTCACCTCTTGTTCATATCAATAGGTGACGGTGTATGTGTAGAGAGTGTTTTCCTCTCACAGAGGGTAATCAATGTCAGGAATTATCTGGACTAGACATATCGGGGAGCTACATCACTGAAAGTATTTAAAGAGGTGGTACATGAATCTTTGATCTGTCAGAGCGCTGAGGAGTGTGAATAACTGGGCACTAAGGAGGAGTTAATGCAAAGAGTAGATCAGCCATGATCGTATACAATGGCTTGACCATCCAAATTACCTATTCCTGTTCCTTATGTATTCATTTTCTGTAATTTCAAAGTAAACAGCTGTAATTTTCCTAGATATACTGTTATCGCATGTTGTAATCAGAGAGAGCAAATCACTTTTGAGTGATCTCTGAGTGAGGCTCTACCATGCACTATGATCTGATTAAGGTCTCAGCAGCACTTTTCTGTCAGTGTACCATTTTCCGACATTCATCTGTCTTTCAAATGTCTTACATACACAATTTTGAACAAATGGAAATTTCCAGGCATCACAATCTTCTGTGGAAGGGAATTCACAACCTTAACAACCCTATCTCTTGTGTGTGTTCTGACCAATGTTGGAGGGTCACTCATGTCTTTTCCCACTCCTCTATTGGTGAAAGCAAAATTTAAATGTAACCAGTTGAGTAATGTGTCCAATGATATAGGTATGGGACTGGGTACTTTTTCTTGAAAAATCTGAGACACGGAAAGTTGAACTGTGAACAAATAGTAAAATGATAGAGTGTCCCAAATGTTTTTCTGACTTTGAACTTATTCTGCTAACATAAATGTCTGGGAATGCGGATTTCTTCCCAGAACAGTTGGATTTGGCTGAATTCCCTTTGCTTCCAGCTGTACAGAGATTCCTAAGAATCCTCATCAGGAATCCTCCACGAGTGGGAAAGATGACTCAGCATTTTTCTGCTCTCATACCTTGTTTTCAGGCAGAACAAAGTAAAAGAGAGAGAGAGACCAATTGGCTGCTGCTTCTGAAGCAAGTAATAATTTTCTCCGTCTCTGTGTGGAAAAATTTAAGAATATCAACTGAAAACCAAACTGGACCATATGCACTCTCCATGTACATTCCCTTGAATGGATGCTGCATCATTGCTGTTGTTGTGCACAGTGCCTTTCATTAGCAAAAGAAAGTAATGTGCCCGTTTATGATTTGATGAGATGTTTATATGCGTCTGCGTAATTTTTAAAAATGGGATGATATCTTCATAATATTTGTGTTAATACCAATGTATCTCATTCAAAAAAAATATTATCTAGCTTTAGTCTTCTTAACAAGAGAAAATATGCATCCAGCTGAAAGACTTCTCTGAAAATAGTGGTTTAATAAGATTTCTCATCTAAGATCTAAACAGATAATCCCCGATAACAAATGGTCTTCATTTCGGAAATGAGTAAAGGGAAGCATATTTGAACATCTTTGAAAGGTATTGTATCTTGTTGTATTTTTAGTTTAGAGGATCAAAACTGCACCCAATGTATCTGATGTGGTCTCAGAAAAGCCCTGTACAGGTACAGTGAAATATTCCTAATTAAACCCAACACCCGTTGCCACAAGCAGCATCATTCCACTTACCTTCAGCATCACTTGCTACAAGTGCAGATAGACTTCATATGATTCATGTACCAAGAATATGAAAAACATCTGCATCACAGAGTTTTGCAATCTCTCTCCATTTAAATTGTTCCCGACTGCAATAGAAAACTCACATTATATTATTTCTGCTGAGGGTACGCTCACTAAACTTCCCTGTCTACATCATAATACAGATTCGCTACCTCCATTTGAAAATCTATTGAATGATCATTTTGGTGTACAAGGTAGTTCAGCTTTGATCCATTCAGTCCATTCATCCAGATAGTTTACATAGGTTATTGATCATTGATGACCCTACAGTGATCGCTGGGTCAAAACTAGTTACAGTTCTGTTTAAAAGGTCATATATCACTACTGTCTATTTCGTGTTAGTGATAGCATCCCTGTTCCTGTGCAGCCGTTCAGGCGGGTTGAATGGCCTCGTCCTGGACTGTGTAATGTACTCAACGAGCTGAATTACTTCATCTTATATTCCCGTGTAATTCTTTGGAGGGGCAGAATGGTCACCCCCGTCTCATTGTAACGATCCAGTCTGGCTGAATGGGATGGTCCTCTACCCTGAAATCGACTGAGGGGTGGATTGAGGGAACAACAACATATGTTGCTGCTGCTGTCTCAGGAAGAGAATACCTGATAGCATAACACCACACGAGCATTAAAAAAGGAGCAGAATTAGACCATTTGGCTAATCGAGTCTGATATACCATTCAGTCATTTCTAATATGATCCTCAACATCATTCTCCTACCTTCTCCCTAGAATCCTTGATCTCCTTATAAATCAAAAACTTATTTTTTTGCGTCTTATTGGCACTCGTGTCTGGGGCTTAATGTGTATTTAAGTGTGTGTGAGTGTCCATGTACTTGTTACTTTTGTATTTGTGTGACTATATTTGTCTGTCTTTGTATCAGCCTGTTGTTTCTGTCTGTGTTTGTGTCCATTTTGTGTGTGACTGTTTATGCCTCTGTGTGTATCTACGTGTGTGTATGCTTATCTCCTTGTATGCATTGTGTATGTTAGTATATTGGGGTATTTACCAATACGTCTGTGTATTTCAATGCATGGATCTCTGTGCAATGAGGTATCTTTTCTTCTGCGAGTGAGAGAGATGAGTTTGAAATGAACAGTAGGTTTGAATTGAGAATTGTTCTTTATTGAACACTGCTCCTTATTCGGTTGGTGGGACGTGGATGTTTCCGAATCTCCACACAAGGCCTCCTGGTCCTCTCTGGAGCTCTCCAGGATCCTTCCCACATATCAGGGTAGGTGGATGTGGGAACGGATATCCGGCACTCCACCACCCGGGTTGGCCCTTTCTGGCCTTTTCCAGGCTGCTTCTTCTGGAATGGGAGAAAGGGAGGGAATGAGTGAGGGTGGGAGTGGATGGCCCTGCTGTACGTGCTGGACTAGGTGAGGTGTGACATGGTGAGGTGGCCGGATGGACTTTGTCTTTCGTGTTGTATCCATGTAGTGCTATTAGTATGCGGGGCTATTGCATCAGGGACAGAAAATATGGGGGACGGAAGGTGCTGATTTCAACAGTGAGTGTGGGCGTGCTTGAGCCTTATTGGAGTTAGAGTGTGAGTCTTGGTCGAGGGTAGGTGCTATAAGAGACAAACAGTGAGTGTGAGGAAGCAGTGAAAATATACGGTGACACTTATCTTGACAGAGCGGAATGGATATTGATGCTTGTCCTGTACTGCTGGTCTTGTCTTCATATCATCTCAACATCGAGGTGAGCCTCCCCGAATGTCTTATCCAAGTCTGTCACTAAAAACGACACAGGTTCTGTCCCTCAGATTCCACAGAATGAGTTTGGGTGGGTCTTACAAATAGCAAGGAGAAACAAACTTGTTGTGTTTTATATCTGAACCAAAACTGTCGCGCAAATATTTTGCATCATCTGCTCTGGAAATCATATATGCAACTATATGCAAAGGGAAGCTATGACATACTGATATTATCGCTGGGCTCTTAACCCAGAGACCCAGGTAATGTTCTGGGGACATGGTTTCAAATCCTGCCATGGCAGATTGTGGAATTTGAATTCAATAAGTATCTGGAATCAAGGGTTGATGATGATCAGGAATCCATTCCTGATTGTTGGAAAAACTCGTCTGGTTCACTAACGTCCTTTAAGGAAGGAAACAGCTATTCTTATCTGGTCTGGCCTCCATGTAACTCCAGATCCAAGGCAACGCTGTTGACACTTAACTGCCGTCTGGCATGGCCAGTAAATGCTGGTTATCCAGCTAAGCCCTCATCCTGTGAATGAGTAACAGATACACGTGGGTTCTGCAGTAATAATGCATGGTGTCAAGTTGTATCGAAACTGGGTTAAATAAGTGACTGCTAATGTTTTGAAAAATAAATTCCATAAGTGTATGTCAGGTAGTTTGAAGAGTATGTTGTGAACCAATCTAGAGAGCAGATTATTTCGGATTTGGTGTTGTTTGATGCTGATTAAGGATGATCAACCATGATCATATTGAATAGTGGTGCACGCTCGAAAGGCGGAATGGCCTACTCCTGCACCTATTGTCTATTGACTATTGTCTATTATGTGGTCGGAAGGACTAATTACTAATCTTGCTCTGAAGCAGCTTTGGAGGAATTGTGACATTAATACGTTGTATTTTACACAGCATCTGCATTCAATGTGGAATGTTTGAACATTCTGATCAAACATCATGGAAGCCCAGAGGCGTGAGTGTCAAGTTCGCTCCAGTGAATTGGGAAAACACAACATAACATTCAGTTGGAGAACAATGGTTGTTAGACCCATATAGTCTTACAGCACGGAGACAGGCCATTCAGCCTAAGCTGGTCCATTCCGAAAAAAATATCAATTCGCACTAACCCCTTTTCCCTGCCATTTCCCTGTATCGTTCTAATCCTTTGCTACCTCTGTATTTGTCCAAATATATTTTAAATTTTGTGAATGTACCCGCCTCAACCACTTCTGCTGGCAGCTCATCCCATATGCATACCACCCTGTGTGTAAAAGAAATTGCCCCTCAGGATCCCATTTACTCTTTTCCCTCTGACCTTAAATTGATGCCCTCTAGTCCGTGATTGCCCAATCCTGGGGAAAAAAAAGACTGAGTTCATTGACTCTATCCATGCCTCCCATGATCTTATACACTACTATCAGATCCCCCTCAGACTCATACATTCTTAAGTAAAACTCCTAGCTTGTTCAATGTCTCGCTATAACTCTGACCATTGAGTCTTGGCAACATCCTTGTAAATTTCTTCTGCACTCTTTCCAGTTTAATAACATCCTTCAACGAGCAAAGTAAACAAAACTGATGAAGGCTAGTGAGTCAAAAGCCTTTTTCAGTGCCTTGTCTACCTAGGACTCCACTTACAGAAAACCGTGCACCTGAATTCCAAGGTCACTCTGTTCCATTGCATTCCTTCAGGCCCTGCCATTCACTATGAACCCCCTGCCTTGTTTTGACTTTCTAAAATGCAAGAACTTACACTTATCTGAATTAAATTCCATTTGCCATTTCTCGGCCCATTTCCCCAACTGATCAAGGTACTGCTGTAATTTCTGAAATTTCTGATAACCTTCCTCACTGTCCATGATACCACCTATTTTAGTGTCACCTTGAAACTTACAAATCATGCCTGTACATTCTCATCTAAATCATAGATATGTGTAATATATGAATATATGGTCCCTGCACCGACCCTTGAGGCATTCCACTCATCACAGGCCTCCAGTCCGACAAGCACCCTTCCACGATTACCCTCGTTTTCCAATCATCAAGCCAATTGTCGACCTAATTTGCCAGCTCCCCCTCAATTCCATCTGATCTAACCTTCCAGAGCAGCGTACCATGTGGAACCTTATTGAAGACCTTACTGTAATCCATACAGACTATATATACAACCATGCCCTTGCCAAAGTTACTGGTCACTTCAGCAGAGCAGTCTAACAAATGTGTGAGCCATAATCCCCCATTCACAAGGCCCTGCCTTTCCAAATGCATGTATATCTTCTCCCTCAGAATCTTCTCAAGTAACTTACCTGCTACAGATTTTAGGTTTACTGGTCTATAGTTCCCCGATTTCTATTTTTAACCCTTCTTGAATAACAGCATAACATTCACGACCCTCCGGTCCTCTAGGACTTCACCCGTTGGCTACCGCTGATGCAAAAGTACCAACCAGGGTCCCCGCTATTTCTTTTCTGTCCTGCAGTGTTCCTGAATATATCTGGTAAGGACCAGGAGATTTATAGAAATACTACAAAATCTGAAAAATATGTCTATTTATTTCAGCCAAACTCCCAAGAGTGAGAAAGTGAGTTAACAATGATTAGCATAATAAATTAGAGATTACATGAATCACAGGAAGTGACTTCAGAAGAATTACAGACATTGTGGAATCCTGAGAATTCTCTTGAAATCTACGACCCAGAAAAGGAGCTCCATGAAACGGGTAAGGAAATCAAAAAGCGAACATATATGCAAACAAACAGGAACACAAAGACTGCATAAATCTATGTTCTATATTTCAAAGGAAAGAGAAAAGCATAGTCAAATGTGGAAATCTGCAATCAGGAGAGACGAGCTTATTATGGATAACAGGGAAATGGCCAAGCAAATAACCAGTTACTTTGCATCTGTCTGCATGGGGAAGATGCAGAAAATCACCCCGAAATACGACGTTATTATATAGGACTTGTGGGTCAATAGACATAAAGTCAATTTGTATCAGTAACAAGGCTCTACTTGAACATACAGCTGGATTGAGCATTGCTAACCATGAAAAACCAGATGTACTTCATACCAAAATCTTCAGAAATAAAGCACTAAGAGAAGTATTAGTTGCACTGTCGATGACTGTGTTTTATTACCCAGTGCATTCTGCATAGTCTCGAAGCCGTTGTAGATAAATGGACATTAGTAAACGTGATCCAAGCACTATAGATATACGGTATCGATCCAAGCATCTACAAGGGAAGAAGAGTTAGCGTGAAGAACTGCAGACCAATTAACTTGACTTTTGTGGGGAAACTATTAGAATCTAACATGTAGGATGTGATATTCGTTATTTAGAAATTAACAGCCACAATGGAGAGAATCAGTATGCATTTCTGAAAGGAAAATCATACTTGACAAGCTTTGGAATTGTTTGAAGTTGATTCCTACTGCATAGATAATGGGGAACCAGTACAATTGGCATATTTTAGATTATCAGAAGGCTTTCTAGAAGAACTCACACAATGAATTCGTAAATGCAATGAATGTGAAGGGTATTTGGAGGGATATATGCAAGTGGTAAGTAAAAGTTTGGATTGCCTTCCTTTAAGGGAGTCAGAATATAGATGTAAAGACATGTTGAAACAGTTTAACAGCGTGTTGCTGAGAAATGTACCTGTAATACTGAGTTCAGTTTTGGTCACCAAATCTGAGAAAGAATATACTGACCACAGAGGAAGTTCAATAGACATTCTCCAGATTAATCCCTCAGTTGGCGAGTTTGCGTGTTGAGGAAACTCGGCCTGTGTTCTCTAGAGTTTCAAAGAATGAGAGATGGGTCACTGTGAAATGTATAAAATTCACAAAACATGTGACAAGTTAGAAATTAACACGATGTTTCTCCGGCTGCCTAATCCACATTCAAGAGAAATAATGGCAGGATAAAGGACAGACCATTTAAGACTGCAATAAGAAGGAAATTCTGCAAGGTTCGGGGACTAACTAACTGAGGGGCATGGAAACTTCTGGCAGGGCAATATTCGGGAGAATTCCCAGATATTCTACAAGTGTGTCCAGCGGAACAGAATAACCAGGGAACAGATAGGTCTCATTAGTGACTTGTCAAATTGCATCCAAAAGAAGTTTAGTGCTAGGAGACACAAGGTGGTGGTTGACTGCTTGTGTGACTGGAGGCCAGTGTCCAATGGTATATACAGGGATCAGTGCTGTATTTCTTATTGTTTGTGATTCGGAAGTACTGGTGTTGGACTGGGTGGACAATGCTGTAAATCTCATAACACCAGGGTAGAGTCCAACAGGTTTATTCGGCGGCACTAGCTTTCGAAGTGCTGCTTCTTCATCAAAGCGCACAATCACCTGATGAAGAAGTAGTGCTTCGAAAACTAGTGCCTCCGAATAAACCTGTTGGAATCTAACCTGATGTGTGATTTTCAACTTTAATATTTGTGGTACTCATAAATTATGTATCTGTGAATATGGACGAGGGGTGGGGAGTGTGATAAGTAAGTTTGTGTTTGATATACAGATTGGCCGTTGACTGGCAGTGAGGAGGAAGGCATTAAGTTATGGGAAGATACAGATGGAATGGTCAGCTGGGAAGATCAATAGCAGATGGAATGTAACCCTGATAAATATGAGGTGATACACTTTGGAATAAGGAACCAATGAATGGGAGCACATTAGGAAGGTCAGAGGGTGCTTCTCCACACATACCTGAATGTGAGTGGACAGGTTCATGCACAATTTAGGAAAACATAAGAGACTGTAAACATAACCTTGATTTATTGAGGCACAGGTTATAAGAGCTATGCGGAACTTTGATGAGGCCAAGGTGGAATAGTGTGTGTAGTTCTGGGAATCACATTACAGGAAGGATGTGACTGCACGGGAGGGTTTGCAGAGGAGATTCACCAGAATGTTCCCTGGGATGGAGCATATCAGCTATGGAGAGAGGCTGGATAAGCTTGAGTTGTTTAGTTTGGAGGAGACGAGGCTCAGGGGGACGTATTCAGAAGCATAGGATTACGAGGAGCATGGACGGGGTGGGTGGACAGCAGCTGTTCCTTTTAGTCAAAGGGGCACACTTTTAAAGTGAAGGGGTTGCGGTTTAATGTTCAGTTGAAGATTGCTTTTCAGCCAGTGTGTATTGGGGACTTAAGTGCACTTCTTGAGATGGGAAATGTCATGGCAAACTCAAAACCATTAGAAAATACACGGCTGTGCACTTGAAATGCCTTAAGATTCGCTGCTAGGCGTATTGTGTCGGAAAGTGGGCCTTATGTAGACCATGCTGTATTTCTAATAGTGCAGAGACTTTGCTTCTGTTACTGTATGGCTGTAGAAGGCCAATCAGTGAGTACCTTAAAATAGGAATTGATAGGTTTCTGAAGAATATCTTAACAAAGTTTATAAGACAGAACTTGTGATATTTTCTGAAAATATGATAATGGCAAAATTAACAGAAAGAAATGTGCAGCTTTCTTACAGTTTGATGTCAGATAATTGAGGACCGGGAAATGGTAGAACTGTGGAACATAAGTTTCAGTTATGCCTTCACAGAGGAAAATAAAATAAAAAAGAACTTCCTAGCAATACTAGAGATCTTTAGTCTGGTGAGAAAAAGGGAATGGAATGAAATTAGCAACTAAACAGTTTATAGAACGTATCAGAATGAAATTAATGGACATAGACAAAGTCAACAGAGATTTACGAAATGGGAATCATGTTTGAGAAAGTGGCTTTTAGCAACATTATGGAGAAGGTATCAATGTACTACGAGTGGAATCTCAGAAAGATTTTTGATAAAGCCCCAAGCCTATTGTGCGAATTCGAAACCTGTGGGACTGGGTCAAACATATGGTCATGGTTTTAGAATGGGAGAGCTGGCAGGAAACGCTGCGCAGGAATAAAACAGCATTTTTTTTAATGGAAGGCTTGGAGGATATATCAAGGATCGTGTCTTGGGCCCCAGCTATTCCCAATACACATCATATATTTGGTTGACGGGCTCAAATGCAATATTCCCAAGTCTGCTGACAGCACAAAACGATGTCAACATGTGAGTTGGTGAGGAAGATGTAAAAAAAGCTTCAAAGTGACTAAGATAAGTGCAATTACTGGGAAAATAAATGGCAGATGGAGAGCAATGGGAGAGATGCTTTGATTGGAACAATAGAATGGCAGCCTCTCATTTGAAAAGGAATGTTTGAAAAATGTTGTTCTACAAAGGAACTAAAGTTGCATTTTCATTTATTTCTGCGCAGCCCTCTGAGTACATGCAGGACAGTGAGTCTGAAGCCAGAAGTCAATACTGGGAATGGCATTGACACGCTGACCAGTGTATACAAACACAGCAAGTGGGGAGTTGTAACATTGAAATGAATCTGGATCACCTTGTACACCAGTCACTAAAGCAATATAGTAGGAGCAGAAAGCAGGTAGACAGATAAATGGTGTACTCATCTTCATTTCAGGGGAATTGATTCAGGAGTAAGAGTACCTTACTGCAGCTGTACAGGGCCTTGGTGAGACCCATCTCGAACATTGTACAGTTTGTGTGCAGTTTTGGTCTCCTTACCCAATAAAAGACAAACCTGACATTGAGGAAGAGCAGCGAAGGATGACCAGACTGATCTCTGGGATGACAGGCTTGTTGTGGGAGCATAGTTTTGGGCAACTGGAGCTGTATTCCATGGGATTTAGGAAAATGAGTGGTGATCACAGAGAAATATATAAAACTCTGACAGGGCGAGACAGATTGGAAGCTGGCTTGGACGCCTCAAATAAGGGGCCACAGCATTAAGTACAGATAGGCCACTTTGCATTGAAATGAGAAGAAAAAGTCTTCACTCAGAGACTGGCGAACCATGAGTACTCTCTCCCAGCTCAGGCTGTGGAAACCTAGGCACTGAATATAAATAAGGATTTCTGGAAATTAAAAGGATAGGGAGAGAGCAGGAGTATCATGTGAAGATAGAACATCAGCTATCAGTCCAGGTTGTTCTCCAATAACTCAGTAGTTGTGTTCCTGTGCAACACCGTGTTGTGCAAAATCGTGCAATATTAATAATGGGGTCTATGGGAAAAAGAGGGTAAGGGGTGAACCCCCCAAAATATTAGTAAAGCCAAAAATTTAATTTAGTCTAACACGCATACTAGCACAGTCTAAATAAATCTTTAAGTCACATATTGTAATAAAACAGTGTTGTAAATGTAACACTTTCAAACTACATGTCACTGACTACAGCAGTGTACCTTTCACCACACTCTTCACCAGAAAGTGCGTGGAGTTGACTGACCATGTGATGCCGATGGGGAAACTCCAGTTCTCCTCAAGATTCTCCCCACAGTTTGAAATAACGTTCTTTCTAAATTGATACTACAATTCCCCGTTTCAGGCTCAGTTTCAAGGCTTCCTGAGCGCATTGCATTCCTGTTTTAGCAGAACACATTGGCTGTACATTTTGCAGACAGAGGATCCTGAGGCTGGGTTTTGCTGTTCAGCTGGTTCCCGGCAAGGAATTGTGTCACAATGAACGGGAGTTTACTTTATGGGAAAAGCTTCATGAATTACATTACATTGTATTTAATCAACATGTGTTATCTAAGAACTGCATGCATACTGAATGGAGGAGCAAAATTGATGGGTTGAAGGGACTACAACAGTTCTCACTTTGTATTTCATAATGTTTAAGCATATTAAGGGATATGAATATTGTATGGGTCAAACTGCATTAAGGAGATGTTCAACCATTACCTAGCACAGAGAAAGCTCAATGTGTTGTGTGACGTAATCATTTCCCGATGTTCCTGTACAATGTGTGGGAAAGTTCAGTAAATATTTTCACATACCGTCAGATGTTAGGAAGGAGCTCTCTGCAGGGTCAACAGGACTATATTTCCCGTTCCCTTTTCCGACACCAAGGTTGGAGCCAGTTGCTCTCTCCGGGTATATCCTTTAAGCGCTCGGAGTAGTTGATACAATTGAGTGTCTTGCTTGGCCGTTTCAGAGACTATTGAAGAGTTTATCACATGGCTGTGTGTCTGGAGTCACTTTTAGGCTAGACCAGGAAAGCACGGAGATTCACTTCCTGAACGTACGTTGGTAAGTAGATCGATGTTTACAATCAACATTGGACTCAAGATCACTGTTACTGACACCAGATTTTAGATCTCGATATGTTAATAATTGTTTTTTATCTTCCACCAGTTGCCCAAGCATGAGCCTGGTCTGTATTAGTTATCCAATGACAATTCCACAACAGCACCATCTCCACATGGAGACCGATCTGAAACCATTCTGAGCAGGTTATTTATGTGCTACTTGACAGCTCTGTGAAATAGAACTCCCACCAATTTGACTGTCGTGATGGGACTGATGGGGTGGTAATTGGTCAGATTGTATTTATTCCCCTCTTAGGAAACTGGACATAGCTGAGTAATTTTCCACATTACCAGGGAGATGTCAGAGTTGGAGCTGGAATGAAACAGCTTCCCCAGTGACACGGCTGGTTGTGCAGCACAAGTCTTCAGTCCGATTGGGGGAATGGGGTCAGGGTCAATTGCCTTTGTTGTATCTACTGTGTTCAGCTGTTTCTTCATGTCACATGCAGCGGATCAAATTGGTTGAAGACTGCCATCTGTGATTCTGTGGGCATTATGATAGGGTAATTGGATCATCCACTCAACACGTCTGCCTGAGGATAGTGCAGTCACCACATAATTGAGTTTTACACTGATGTACAGGACTGTTCCATTATTTGGGATGGGGATATTTGTGGAGTCCTCTCCTCCAGTAAGTCGTTTAATAGTCCATCGACATTTATGCTTGGATTTAGCAGGGTGACAGTGCTTAGATCTGATTTGTTACTCGTGGTATAATTTCTGCCTCTGTACCAGATGTGAGTTCTGCTGTTTCGAGAGTAACTAGCCAATTGTGGTAGCTTTAATGGGTTGTCATGAGGTAAAGGTACACATGGTACCGAACCTGACTTGTTCACCCACACTCGTCACTGGCTTGAGGGTAATGGTGGACTGAGGGATTATCCTGTGGGAAAGATTACAGATTATCATTGAATACAATACGGTTTCTGCTGTTGCTGCTGTGACCTACAGCATCAGATGATAACCCAGTTTAAGCTGCAATATCTACATTTCAGTTTCACTGACTGTCCCCCAGTTCACACCGAAACCCATTCGCCCAACAGCCCTGTATTCACTGACCTACTGTGGTTTCTGATGCGGTAACACTTCCATTTTCATATTCTCATTCTGCTGAAATTCTTTCCTTGGTGTCGCACCTCCAATTTGTTACTTTAACTCAATCAATTTAAGGTACGAATCTAAATCTTTTCCTTTCAGTAATGTCATCTTCTGTATTTGAAGTGAATATGTTTCCTTCTTTTTTTTCTCTCTGACCATGATTCAGAGCTCTGCGGTGGCAGTGATCCAGCATTCTGCAGTTTCAAAGTCATGGAAATTGTCACCATGCATTACTGTTCAGTTCCCATGTAAGGCGCTCCATGTTGGACAGGATGTTTGGGCACCTTTGACATATGTCGTTGGAAATTGTTCAAAAACAGAAACTGCTGAAGAAATTGCTGATGATGTTGCAGCATTTTATGGAGTGAATGCAGATATAAACGTTCAGGTCCAGTGAACCTTTTACAAAGCTCCCAGTTTCTCCAGCAATTTTTTGTACTTTTATTTCCAGTATCGATCGTTATTTTTTAATTGAAAACTTGTTCTGTTCCCTTATTGGTTTCTGGAGAAACTCAGCAGGTCTGTCAGCATCTGCAGAGACAGAGAAACAGTGTTTCAAGTCTAGTGTGACACTGCTTCAGAACTCAAAATGATTGGAAAATGTGCTTTTAATCCCTAGCCAGAGTTAGGGAATGAGTGACAGGGGAAAGAGGGTTTGGTAAAGGAGAAAAGAAGATTCTGTGAAACGGGTTTAAATTAAGATGCAATGGGGAAAGGGGTTCTCTCTGTTCAGTGCAAAGTAAGGAAGACACAAGCACACAAGGTCATTGGGAGGCCAGGAGGGGGAATTTCATCAACTTCATCAACACATGCCTAAGAGAAAGACCACGGAACGAGGACATACCACAACCAAAAGGACTAGCCACACTACCATACATCAAGAACATTTCCGAACTGACAGCCAGACTACTGCGACCCCCAAGACTCATAACAGCACACAAACCAACAGCCACGCTCAGACAACAACTCACCAGAACGAAGGACCCGATACCCAACATGAGCAAATCTAATGCAGTGTACAAAATACCATGCAAGGACTGCACAAAACACTATATAGGACAAACAGGAAGACAGCTAACAATCCGCATACATGAACATCAACTAGCCACGAAACGACACGACCACCTATCCTTAGTAGCCACACATGCAGACAACAAGCAACATGAATTCGACTGGGACAACACTACTATCATAGGGCAAGCCAGACAGAGAACAGCTAGGGAATTCCTAGAGGCATGGCATTCATCCACAAACTCCATCAACAAACACATAGACCTGGACCCAATATACCAACCATTACAGCGGACAGCTGAAACTGACAACCGGAAGCGGCAGGGACAGACCACTGTAAACACTGGAGGAAACATCAAAGAAGCGCTTCGCAGGAGGCTCCCCAGCACTGATGATGTCGCCTAGCTAGGGGACGAAACGTTTGCAACAAAAACTTCCAGCTCAGCGAACAGAACCACAACAAGTAGGGAAAATGTTGACTATGTATTATTATATAGATCTGGCCATAGATCCGTTTTCATTGTCGAGATCATCATCCCCGTTAGACAATTAAATTCAGGTGCGTGACTTGTTATTGGCACTAAATAAGAGTTTCATGCTACCTCAGTATTGTAATAAGGAGAAAAACAAATAATAGTATGAAGTTTTGGCTGAGCATTGTTTTACTGTGATGTTTAATATAGTTTCAAATTTGCAGCAGTTATCTTTAAATGTTTGTTCTTGAAGTTAGTATAAGATGGAGTATAGAAGGTTGTCGGCTGACGTTATAGAAGTTTATGAAATCATGAGAGGAATGCATCGGGTGAATAGCCAAGGTCTTTTCCACAGGACGGGAGAGTTCACCCATAGAAGGCATAAGTTTAAGGTGAAAGGGGGAAGATTTAAAAGGGACGCAGGGGCAATGTTTTTATACAGAGTGGTATGGGTATGGAATGACCTGTCAGAGGAAGAGTGGTAGATGCCAGTACAGCTATAACATTTAAAACTCATTTGGACAAACATACGAATGGGAAACATTTCGAGGCCTATGGGACGAATGAAAGCAAATGGGGCGAGCTCAGTTTGGAAAACCTGGCCAGCATGGATATTAAGAAAAGCTTCACGCAGTGTCATTGTGGGTTTATGAAAGGGAAATTATATTTTGCCCTATAAGATCATGCAAAGATTTCTAGAGATGCCTGAGAATATAACAAGCGGACTTTATAAAGGGGATCTGGTAGACAAGAGGCTTTCCAGTGATTTTCCGCAGGGTATTACAAATAAAAGATCTTCCTCAAGCAGGAAGCTCGTAGGATGATGGATAATGTATTAACATGCGATGATGATTGGTTAACACATATAAATCGGAGATTCAGGATTAATGGACCTTTATGATAAAGGTGTATCTGCTGGAGCACCACACATATCAGTCCGATGGCATCAGTTATTGTAATCTATACTGACAGCCTGAAGGAGGGAGCTGAGTGCAATATACATCCGAGTTTGTGATAGACACTGAGAACCAAAAGGCTGGCTGTTATTTAATGGAAAGGACTTGCAGAAAAGGAGTATCAAGTGATTGGAGTCTTCCTGTGTATGAAACATAACGTCAGCATGCTGATGCAGCAAATAACTAGGTTGAATCATTAAACGGCTTCCAGAGATGAATGGGTTGAGTTATTCAGAATCTCTATAATGGTGAGGTGACTATTCATTGAGGTTTAAATGAATGAAGAGGGATACTGCTGAAATATACAAGATACAGAGCGGTCTTGAGAAAGTAGATGTTGAGAAGTTGCTCCCATTCCTGGGCAGAGTGTCGAACTCGAGGGTAAAGATACCGAATAAGGAACATCGATTTCAATCTGAGATAGAAAGTGATCTCTTCTCTCAGAAAGTAGTGAATATCTGGAATTCCCTAAACCAGAGAGGTGTGGAGAGATACAGGAGTTGGCAGGAAAGTGGAATTGCGGCCTGGAGTAGATCAGCCATGTTCTTATTTTATGACAGGGCAAGCTTGGGGGGGGGGGGGGGGGCGAATCACCTACTTCCGTTCCTATTTATTAATTTCACATGTTACACTATTGGAAACTAACAGGTTATTTTCGTGGAAGTCGTGTTGCACAATGTTGCATTCAGGGACAACAGATGATTTGTTTGGGTTAACCGTAGGTGGGGTATGGGGGCTGTATACCTAGCGTATCTAGGTTTGTAACATGACCCAAATCTGGAGCAGAGGTTACAGAGAGGGGAAGCCTGGAAAGAGAGCTTGGGGGTGGGGACTGGTTCCTGACCCAGGCTGGATTTTCCAAGTACCTTTGCGAAACAACACCTATCCATCGGAGTGGCCTCGATGTGCCTTTGTGTAGCCGGTCCGAAGGGTTGAATGTAACATCAGGACATGGGGCTCAGGGACATGAGTGGGCCATTCGTCCCATTGACACTACTCCACCAGTAAATAAGGTTGTGGTTCATCTCATTGTGTTCCCAGCTGTACTTTGCTCCCGATGCACCATTATCCCTGATTCACCTGTTTGCAGAAAATCATTTAATATTATATCGAAGCCAGCCTCGATATAATATAAATATTCAGCCATCCCAAACTTCTGGGAAAGAGAATTCCCACTGGAATAAATTCCCACTTGGAAAATTTCTCCGAATTCATGCATTGACTGAGGTTGGAAGGTGTCACTGTTTCATTTTTATCCCACTCCTCCACTGCTCCCAACAAATTTAAAATGTAGCTTCAAAATGCATTGCTGGAAAAGCGCAGCAGGTCAGGCAGCAGCAAAGGAGCAGGAGAATCGACGTTTCGGGCATATGCCCTACTTCAGTAATGAGGAGGGTATGCCAAGCAGGCTAAGATAAAAGGTAGGGAGGAGAGACTTGGGGGAGGGGCGCTGGGAATACGATTGGTGGAAGGAAGTTAAAGTGAAGGTGATAGGGCGCAGAGGGGTGGGGCAGAGAGGTCGGGAAGAAGATTGCAGCTCAAGAAGGCGGTGCTGAGTCTGAGGAATTGAGAAAAGGTGGGGAGAGGGGAAATGAAGAAGCTGGAGAAATCTGCATTCATCCCTTGTGGTTGAAAGGTTCTTAGGCAGAAGATGAGGCGCTCTTCCTCCAGGCGTCATGTTGCCACGGTCTTGCGATGGAGGACGCCAAGGACCTCCATGACTTTGGCGGAGTGAGAGCGGTAGCTAAAGTGTTCAGCCACAGGGCGTTTGGGTTGGTTGATATGGGTGTCCCAGAGGTGTTCTCTGAACGGTTCGGCAAGTAGGCGGCCTGTCTCCCCAATGTATAGGAGGCCACATCGAGTGCAGAGAATGCAGGAAATGATGTGTGTGGAGATGCAGGTGAATTTCTGACGGATATGAAAATATCCCTTGGGGCCTTGGAGGGAAGTGAGGGGGAGGTGTGGGCGCATGTTTTGCATTTCTTGCGGTTCCAGAGGAAGGTGCCAGGAGTGGAGGTTGGGTTGGTGGGAGGTGTGGATCTGACGAGGGAGTCGTGGATGGAGTGGTCTTTCCAGAACACTGATAGGAGTGGGGAAGGAAATATATCCTTGGTGGTGGGGTCTGTTTGGAGGTGGCGGAAATGACAAAGGATGAAACAATGTATCTGGAGGTTGGTGGGGTGGTAGGTGAGGACCAGTGGGGTTCTGTTCTTTTGGCGATTGGAGGGGCGGGTTTCACGGGCGGAGGAGCGGGAAGTGGAGAAGATGCGGTGAGGAGCATCGTTAACCATGTCTGAGGGGAAATTGCGGTCTTTGAAGAAGGAGGCCATTTGGATTGTTCAGTATTGGAATTGGTCCTCCTGGGAGCAGATGCGGCAGAGGCAAAGGAATTAGGAACATGGAATGGCGTTTTTACAAGGGGCAGGGTGGGAGGAGGTGTACTCTAGGTAGCTGTGGGAGTCATTCGGTTTATAATAAACATCCGTGTTGAGTCGGTCATCCAAGATATAAATTGAGAGGATTAGGAAGGGGAGGGAGGTATGTGAGACCGTCCAGGTAAATTTGAGGTCGAGGTGGAAGGTGTTAGTAAAGTGGATGAACTATTCTCCTAGTAAACTTTAAATGTAACCCGGTTGGTGATATGGCCGATCATAAAGTTCTCAGACTGCATCAGGTTCAGTGACAGAAACAAGTCAGGCAGATTTCTTCAGTCAGCCACAAATAACTAATAGAACTGACGGATGTGCATGGTGGATATCTGATTAGCACTGCTACCTCCCATCAACAAGGAGCTGCGTTCAATATAACCTCAGGCGACACTATGTGTGGAGTTTGAGCATTCTCTCTGCAGTTGTCTGTGTGGGTTTCCTCCCAATGCTCCAATTTCCTCCAACAGTCCAAAGATCCGCAGCTGAGAGTGGATTGGCCATGCTAAATTGCCCATCGTGCCCAGGGATGTGTAGGTTATTTGGTTAGTCATGGGAAATGCAGGTTTACTTGGATAGGGTAGGGGGGCAGGTCTGGTGGACGCTGTTTGGAGGGTCAGTGTGGACTTGATGGATGGGATGTCCTGCTTCCACACTGTAGAGATTCTGTGAAAATGACAAGAAATTTGGACTATACCCAGTAGGTATCTATCTGATCCACTCTCGTCTAGGTCTTGTATGTTTCAATAAGATAATTTCTCTTTCCAAGAGTGACCTGTTAAATCCTTCATAATATAAGGTACTCATTCCTGGAATGCGTGAAGTGAAACATCTCCGAACTGTTTCCAATGTAATTATATTCTTTCTCAGATTAGGAGACAAAGAAAAAAATAATCTCACACTCAGATCTTGAGATTTATTTTTGTTTTCTCAGTGTTGTGGTTCTTTGTAACTCTCTTCCCCACAGAGCACTGGAGGCAGAGATATTGTATATTTTTGAGGCACAGACAGAAGGTTTATAAATAATAACCGTGTCGAGGATTATCAGGGATTGGCAGGAATGTGCATTGTACGGGAAATGTAGACAGTGGTACCAAATGACACTGCTCCCGAACATCCAGGAATATAATTCAAACTGAAATGGTAATATCAATAAAATGTTAAGGGGGAAGCCCAGATGGCGGCAATCCGGGAGGTCTGTTTTACTGGGGTCTGCATCTCAGCACAGGCGAAGTGGTTCTCTAACCCACCCCAAACCAGCCAGTTACTTAACATTCAACACTAAAAGAGCGATAGAATCTTTACTATCCCGTTTTGTCAAGTGGAAATGACAAAACATGGGAAAGGATCGAGCAAGTCCCAACACAGGATGCACCCGTCAGAAGCATCGAGCCTGCCTGAGGCTGTAGCTGCAACCCACTCTGCTCGTTCCATGGACCCAGTTACTCACCAGGCCTTGGTCACTGAGTTCACCAACTTAAGTGAAATGATTGAAGGCATGACTGAACAGAAGTTCAGCTGTGGCGAGAACCGCTGTCAGACGTACTCCAAAAATATGAGCAGCAATACAATGTTAAATGCCGAACTGCATTGACAGAGACTGTGATCAATTCCTCTCGGGAGAGGATCCACCCCCCCCCCCCCCCCCTTGAAATACAGGACCATACCTTAACTGAATATGATGACCACCTCGAGAACAGGGACAGGATGAAGAATGTTCACATCGTCGATCTGCTGGGCCAGACGGCAGGTGGTCAGCTTTCATCTGGCTGCTGTGATTCCTTCACTTCGAAGCTGAAGAGGGACGGGTGAAGTCAGTTCATTGGGTTACGGTACGGCGGTTAGACTCAGACCAACACCTTTGCCCTGTCCATGTGCGGTTACATAGTTACAGGGATAAACAAAGACTGATGGAAGCTCAGTGTGGTTTCCGATGGCTTTAATTCACGAGAGCTCCAGGGTTATGTTCTTTCGGGACTTTTCAGCATCGGTGATTCAGGAAAGAAAATCTTTTAATGATATCAAGAGAAGAGTAAGGGAACTTTGGATTCAGTATTCCTTAAGGTTCCCAGCGGTGCTCCGTATTGCTTTGAATGGATCAATGAACTCGTCTGATTCTCCAGAAAAAGCGAAAACTTTGTGGAAATTTTAAAGTATGCTGGATGTTTAAATAATCATGTTTCTCCCTTAAAGAAATTTTGTTGGATTTTTCTGGTATTAACCAGTGTTAAATTATAGTCGGGTATGGGTAGAGTTAACACTTTTAACTTCTTCATTAGTATTACTACTCGTTTTCTCTTTCTTCGCTTGTGTCTGGGGTGTGGCCCAAGCTGGAGGGAGTTACAAAAGTAGTTGTGATGACAAAATGCCGACCGAAGGACAGTTGAAGCCTGTGTTTTGTTATTAATTGCCCTGAATGCCATATTGGTAGCGGGGAGAAGATAAAGCTTTTGGATATGTAAGCGTCCCCAGTGGGCGGGGTAAATTCCCCTATAAAGTGTCATTGGCACTTGGGATTTTGTTGCGTTCGTTTTTTTTTGTGTGTTTAACTTTGGAAAATTTTTCGAGCTTGTTAGTTGTAGTAGTAATAGTTTGTATCGTTTTTAGGGTCGCTGAGTCTTTCATCATTAATGCTCAACGATGTGTAATTCGATGTGAAACTCTGTCGAATTCAAATGTTGCTGCGCTGTACTATGGATTATTATGTTCTTGAATGTTGTACCTGAGACATTAAGGGCAGTGATCTGCCAGTCAAGAGGAAAAATGCAAGTTCTCGTCTTAAAAAAAAAAGAGGATGGATGCTGCTCTATTGCAGGAGATGCACCGGGATGACAAGGAACATTTGATGTTACAGCAGGGCGGCTTTGATCGGGTTTAGTTCGCGTTTTTTAATACTAGGAGTAGGGGAATAGTCATAATGGATAGTAAAAATCTTACATTTTAATTACTAGATTGTATTAAACACTCATGGAAGGATCGTAATCCTCAAAGCCTTGAAGTATGGGAATTAATACAGTATTTTGAATTGCCACCCAGTGCACCCTCTTAAAATCCTGGTAGGTGCATTTCCCAAATTCAGTTATCTTGCATCGTGGCACATTATTGTAGGAGGATATTTCAACTGTCTTATGCACCCCACGGTGGACAATATGTCCAAAGGTCCCCAATACCCTCGTTATAATGTAAATAATTAGTGGATTTGTGTGCAGAATTAGAGCTAGTGGATGTCTGGAGGCAGTTCTACTTCACAAGTAGAGATTTTATTTTCTTCTTGAACCCGCATAAATAGCACACGAGGGTTGATCTATTCCCCATCCCTGCAACGATCTTAGATTCGTTGGCATCCTGCACATTTGGTATTATTACCCCAACATACCTGCCCCAGAAGTGGGATAGAAGTCACATAAGATTATGTTGTTCGCAGATGAAGGTCTTATATTTTTGTCAAATCCCGCAATTTTGGCAGCTCACGTGACGCAATGCATTAATTCGCTCGTCGCCCTTTTGGGCTTTAAGATTAATTTTACAAAGTTGGAGACCATGCCTATGGAGGTCTTAGGAAAATGCTACATTTTCAGGGTAAATCCTGCTTTCTTTTTAAATGGACGGGGGGGCGGGGAGGTTTCCCTATTTCAGCATATTCATTACATCCGTTTTTGATCATTTATTTAACGTGAACTATGTCCATTTGTTTGAAAAATTAAACAAGAACTTCAAAGAAGGGAGGCACCTCCGATATCCTGGCTAGGGGTCGCATAGCTGTTCTTAAAATGCATACCCTACCTCATTTACTACACTCCGTGTGAATGCTTCCTTTGATGTTTCCCAGACAGACATTTAGGAGATTTTATGGCTGGTTTAGCTCTTTCATTTGACACCATAAACGACTCTCTATCAAGCTAACCAAATTGTAACTACCCCATATTGTGGGGAGTAGATCTCCCAGATTAAAAGCTATGAATTAAGGTCTTCTGTTAATCTATGTTAGTGTCTGGGCCGCTGAGGACTCGGCGTCAATAGGATTAGATATTGAACCCTCTCAGACAAAGTCAAACATTATTAGTCTACTGGTCTTAGACCAAATGAGAACATTTATGGAGTATTGTCATAACCCAATAATTATCAATACTGGTAAAGCATGAATGACAATGTGTCCGATTGAGGGCAATACAGCCAAAACCATGTTTCTTTCCCCTATAATTGGTATACCGGGGGTTGTCATCCTGGGATAATGGATATCAGGTTTAAACTGTGGGCAGCAAGGGGTGTGCCTTGCTGGAGTGATTTAGAATTGGTAGAATCCTTACAGTGTGGATACAAGCCCTTGGGCCCAGCAAGTCCACTTTGACCCTTTGAAGAGTAGCCCACCCAGACCCATTCTCCTACCATCCTATATTACCCCTGACTAATGAACCAACCTACCCATCACTGAATACTATGGATGATTTATCAATAATCAATTCATCTAACCAGCACATCTTTGGACTGCGGTAAGAAACCCACAGAGACACGGCAAGAATATGTTAACTCTTCACAGCCAGGCACCCAAGGACGGAACCAAACTCGGGACTCTGGTGCTGTGAGGCAGCAATGCTCACCATTGAGTCACCTCGTGCTATTTTAGGGAGAATCAATGATGTAATTTGATCAAATAACTCGTACGTATGGACTGGCTAGTAGAGACCTCTTCTCTTTCTTTTCGAAATCAGAGATTTTATTTTAAAAAAAACACACTTTTACCAGACGCTTACAGATCCGATAGAGAGAAGAGGGTGCTTATTGTTTAGAATACACTCTCTGTCAGTACCCTTGGTTCAGAACACTTCGGAGCCATGGGAGGATATTTGTGAAAATGCTCGAAGAATTTCATCTGTAATAGTACCCATTCCATGCAATTGAAAATTCTTCATAGGGTCTATCTGACCCTAGATTATCTCCTAAAATTCAAAGTGGGATTATCTTCAGCATGTCCTAAATTGAGATTGATTACAGGCAGTCTTACACATTGCTTGTGGTCCTGCTGCAGGCTTCATATATATTGGAGCACTGTGTCAGGTGTGATCGAGTGGGTCGAGGGGACTGAATTGGGGATGGATCTCGTTTCTCTTTTCCTGGGCCTGCCCAGGGTACTTTACACAGATGCACAAGTGAAAAAAAATCCTTACTTTCTGTGCTAGGAAAAGCATTCTGTTGTGTTGGATATCTGAATTACCCCCTCCCACCCCCAAACCCCTCCCCCACCCCCCGCCCGGGTCTTTGGATCGTCGTAAGCTCTTCATGGAGAATATCCCTTTGGCCTTTCTCACCAGCATGGTGCACCAAAACAGAGATTTATAGAAGACCATGGCAGACCTCTTTGAATTACCGTGATACAGGCTTATCTGCCACTCTCAGAAAGGTTTTTATACAGCCATGACGATATTATCTAATGAGGAAGAACATAAAAAGGGATATCAGTTAATGCTCTTGAAGAACGAGAGCTATCATTTTGTTACGCTGAGCTGCATTATTTATTCATTATTTACTGTTTATTTTTGTTTTTCTTCTGTCCGTTTAGTGTTTTTAACTTGTTTTGCATGTACATGCACATGGGTGTAATTTTGATCAGTTACTTGAGTGGTGTTGTTATTGGTTTATTATAATATTACAATTCTCTATTTCAATACAGATATGTTTAAAAGTATTGAAATGTCTAACATTGATAGAATAGAGTCCCAAAGAACTCTCATTCGAGAGACCACTCATGGTGGTTTATCCTGAGGGTCACCACACCTCGGGTGATGGGGTGAGGTTGAGAGAGCTTCCCCTTCTTGGTAAGCTCTGTCAGTGTGAGGAACTGAACCTGCACTATTGGCTTCCCTCTACATCACAAACCAGCCGTCCAACCAACTCAGTGTGAGACTGTGTAACTGTTACACCCAGAAACATTCACAGACAAAGGGCAAGAGAAACATTCATAACAAGCAAAGTGGAACAATTCAGATAACGGCTGAGGTTAAAAACATTCTCTGCTCAAAATTGTATTTTGTAACAAGATGTGTTTAGAAGCTGTTTTTGGTTTAATATCATTAAGGTGAGTCAACTGAAAAAACCAGAACTACACAGTGTGATTGGATATCTATAACCATAAAATAAGAGTATATTTTTGTTTGGTCTGTGTAAAGCATGATGGAATATACTGTTAGGAGAGTGCTTTCCATGGGAAATGCCCTCAAACAGTCGCTTGAAGAAAATTGGGATAAAAGTTGACAGTGAGAATCTCTTTCCACGTATGGAGTCAGCTATTACAAGGGGGCATAGCTTTAAATTCAGGCGAGGTAGGTATAGGAGAGATGTTAGGGGTAGGTTCTTTACTCAGCGAGTCGTGAGTTCATGGAATGCCCTGCCAATGGCCCCTCATTATGGGCATTTAAGCTGGCATTGGATAGGCATTTGGAGGATAGTGGGTTAGTGTAGCTTAGGTGGGTTGGATCGGCGCAACAACGAGGACCGAAGGGCCTGTACTGCGCTGTATTCTTCTATGTTCTATGTTCTAAGTGCCTGAGTGCCGTCTGGACAGTGACAGGAACCCAGAGGGTTGAACGACTGAAAACTCCTGTATCTGAGAAAAACATCAGATCAGACGGGAACTTATTAAATGCTAGAGGACATTTGAAGGGCTGAATGGCCTCAACGTGGTTTGAAATATGTGTGATTTGGAAAACGTGCATCTCTACTCCTTCCTCTTATGTGGTTACACACTGGGGCACTGCCATTTTCCTGAAACTGGGCATTATTTGGAACACTGTCAGGAACATTCCATTTTTTGGTATTCTCCGGAATATTCTCTAACTGTGTGGGTGGTATTGCAAAGGCGAGAGAGAGAGAGAGCGAAGCTGTTGCATGCAGCAGGAAGACAGGTCGAGCATGAGCCTTGGTCGTGCTATATCAGATATACAGTGAGTGTGAGGGAGCAGAGAGAGTACAGTGACCAATACCCTGACAGAGCGGGGAAGGTTATTGATGCTTGTTCTGTTTTGCTGGACATTTCTTCGGGCCTCAGATACTACACAGAGAACCTCCAACCATAATGGGTGGGAGAATCGGGCTGGAATTCAATGAGAGGCGGGTGAGGTTGGTGGACTTTAATGAGGTGAGTTTGATAAGATAGCACCAGGAAACTAGCTCAGCTTCGTACAGACAATCCATCTGATACACTCAATGAAAATGACACTGAGACAAATTACTGTTTTATGCAGTTCAATGAGCCAAAGACTCTGCTGTCCTCACTCCTAGTTACAAAGCTGCAGAACAAATGCTCATTCAAAACTCTCCATCGCTTTGAAATCACAGCAATATTCCATTCACTCATAATTCTTCATAATACTGACCCGTGTTGCATGATACTATCGAAATGTCTTCATATCAGCATTCAGAAACCTGTGAACATATCTTTCCATGACATTTTTTCTCAGTCTGTCCCTCTCTGTCTCTATCCCGAAACACACGTATTTACAGTCATACGTTTCTATTGCATGGAAACAGGCCCTTCGGCACAGCTGGTACATGCCGACCAAAATGTGCATCCACACTCACTCCATTTCCCTGCCCTTTCTCCTTTCCTATCCATGTTTTTATCCAAATACCTTTTTAATGCTGTTATTGTACCCACCTCAACCACTTCCACTGGCAGCTCAGTCCACATGCAAAACACAGTCTGTGTAAAAACGTTGACCCACAGGTTCCTTTTTATTTTTGTCCTTTCCAAACATGAACAGATGTCTTCTAGTCCTTGGTTCCCCAACGTTGTAAAAACATTTTGAAATATTCACCCTATGCATGGTCCTCATGACTTGATAAGAGCTACACTTCTATATAATCCCCCTCAGTTTTCTACGCTGTAAAGAAATATGTTCTAACCTGTCCAACCTCTCCCTATAACGCAGATCTTTTAGACCAGGAAACATCTTTGTAAATTTATTCTACATTCTTTCCAGTTCAATAATATCCTTTCCAGGGCAAGGTGAACAAAACTGGGCACAATACTCCAACTGCAGCCTTATCGACATCCTGTACAATGGCAACAGAACGTCCCAACTTCTATACTCAATGCCCTGATGTAGGCCAGTGTGCCAACAGCCTTCTTCATTGTCCTGTATATCTGCGACTCAAATTTCAGACACCGGGCACCTGATTTCCAACATCCTTTTGTTCCACTACACTCCTTAAGACCCTCTCATTCACCATTAAACTCCCACCTGAATTTGACTTTCCAAAATTAAAGATGTCACACTTATCTGTATTAAACTCCATTTGCTATTTTTCAGCCCACTTTCCCAGCTGATCAAGGTATTGCTTCAATTTCTGATAACGTACCTCACTGTAAACAATGTCTCCTATTTTAGTGTCATCTGCAAACTTACATTGTGCACTCTCGTCTAAATCATTGATCTAGATAACACACAGCAATGGGGACAATACTACCCCCTGAGGCACTCCACTAGTCACAGACCACCAGTCCGATAAGCATACCTCCACCATAGCCATTTGCTTTATAATGTCAAACCAATTGGGTCGCCAAATTGCCAGCTTATCTTGGAGTCCAGAGTCTAGAGCGGCCTTTCATGTGGAATCTTAGCAAAGGTCTTACTGAAATCCATATAGATTATGTCGACCGGCCTGCCCTTGACAACTTTCCAAGTCACTTCCTCAAAGAACTCTAATAAAATTTGTAAGGCATGATCTGCCACGCACAAATCTATGCTGACTGCTCCAAGTCAAACACTGTCTTTCCAAATGCATGCATATCTTGTATATCAGAATCTTCTCAAGTAGTTTATCGATAACAGATGTGAAGCCTACTGGTCTATATTTCCCAGGCATTTATTTGCAGCCCTTCTTGAAGAAGGGCACAATATTTGTTACCGCCCAGTCATCCGAGACCTTGGCCCCTGAACTGTCTTCTCTCGTTGCTTACAGTGCTCTTGGATATATCTGGTCAGGACCAAGACATTTATCTGACTTTGTGCATTCTAATATGTCCATCAGCACCTGTACTGTGATATGGACAGTACCAACATATGACAATTAACCTCCCAAAGGTCACAGGTCTTCCTGTCTTTCTTCATGCTAAACACAGAGGGGAATTGAGGACCTCACCCATCTCTTAAGGTTTTACCCATGCGTGCCTTTTTTGGTCTTTAAGGCGTCCTATTCTCTCTCTAGTTGTTCTTTTTCTTTACTATACTAAATTTGGATTCACCTTCTTCAGTAAACTCCGGTATCCCCTGTGTACCTCCAGAGATTCCCTTGGTCCCAGCTATCTGTACCTGAGCCACACCTCATTTTTGCTGGCTAGAGCCTCAATATCGCTTACCATCCAGGGTTCGCTCTTCTAGCCTCACTTTCCCTTCCCCCTCACAGGGACATGTAAACCTTGAACTCGAGCTATCTCACTTTTACAGGCCTCCCTCGTGCCCAATATCCTTTTACATGAAAACAAACTACTCCAATTAACCCCTGCAATCCCCTGTCTAATTCCAACAAAATATGCCTTGCCGCAATTTAGAACTTGAATCTGGAGACCAATTTTGTCCCTCCCATAATTATTTTAAAATTAATACAGCGCTAGTCACTTTTCCTAAAATACTCACCCATGTTTCCACCGTCACCTATCCATCACTATTTCCTAACAGTAGGTCGAGTTTGTGCCTTCCTGTGTAGGACACTTTATATACTGCTTGGGGAAACTTTCCTGAACAAACTTAAGAAATTACGTTCCATCCAAGTTCTTAACCATCTAGATGTCCCAGTCTATGTTAGGAAAGTTTAAATCACCTATTATGACAATCCTAATGCTCCTGCTACTCTCACCAGTTTCCCTGCTTATTTGTTCCTCTAATTCCCATTAATTATTTGGAGGCTTATAGTGCAACCATTATAACCTCACCATCCCCCTCTTACTTCCTTGTACCATTCACAAAACCTCATCGGATATTATCTCAGTTATTTCATTTTTAAATACTTATGTGATACTCGCCTTAATCAGAACTATCGGTGCTTCAACTGTTTCCATTTACATCTCTCCCTTGCAATGATTTTCACATCTGCAGCGCCGCTTGTCAAGGTACAGTGGAGATATGGAGCTGTAACTGGATGGGAGCTGCACATCCTGTCACTTCCAGCAAGGTTCCCCACACTGGGCAGTGATCTAACAGTGTTCCCGAAAACTGGAACAACCTGTGTTTATATATGAATGAATCAGTGCGGTCTGCACAGCTCCCCACGCTGGACATTTAGCCCATGATTATAGATCAAGTATTCGTGTGGGCTGCACAGAGTCCCATTCTAGGTAATGTTGGGTTGCATTCAGCAGTACGCTAGCCATATCTACACAGTGCTCCACCCAGAATGTATTATGGATGGACTGTTTATGTGAGTTTGATTGGGAATTTGAGAGAACTAAACATCTGGCAATACCGTTGTTTTGTGTTTTCATTCTTGTGATTGGACCCTTCAAATCCTGACTCCTCTGGATGAGTGATGGAAACTGTTGTTAAAGCATCTAGGTGTGCAACATGACCAACAATGGAGCAGAAGCTGCAGAGAGGACAGTCTCCATAAAATGAAATGAGGAAATTACAGTCAGATCAGCCGTGCCCTTCGGGAATGGTGGGGCAGTATTGAATGGACCACGAATGAAACTTATTCATGTATTTATGTTTGTTCCAAACAAACTCCTCTTCTCTCCCAATGTCCCATACCGGTGGGAAGTGAGGCACCTCCTCCTGTTCCTGCGTAACAGGATCCTGGGAAATCACTAGCCTACAGATTTCCCTGTGGCCCAGTTTCGAACAGTTGAGTGATGGCCTGCTGTTCCTGTTCCTGTTCCCATGTCCCAGTCTCAAGCAGTTTAGTGACTCCCTCCTGTTCCTGTGTCCCACACTCGAGCAGTTGAGTGACTCCCTCCTGTTCCTGTGTCCCAGCCTCGAGCAGTTGAATGACTGCCTCCTGTTCCTGTGTCCCAGTCTCGAGCAGTTGAATGACTGCCTCCTGTTCCTGTGTCCCAGGCTCAAGCAGTTGAATGACTGCCTCCTGTTCCTGTGTCCCAGTCTCGAGTAGTTGAATGACTGCCTCCTGTTCCTGTGTCCCAGGCTCAAGCAGTTTAATGACTGCCTCCTGTTCCTATGTCCCAGCCTCGAGTAGTTGAATGACTGCCTCCTGTTCCTATGTCCCAGCCTCGAGTAGTTGAATGACTGCCTCCTGTTCCTGTGTCCCAGGCTCAAGCAGTTTAATGACTGCCTCCTGTTCCTGTGTCCCAGGCTCAAGCAGTTGAATGACTGCCTCCTGATCCTATGTCCCAGCCTCGAGCAGTTGAATGACTGCCTCCTGATCCCAAGTCTGTGAAAATGGATGTCCTCCTCCTGTTCCTGTGTAACAGGCTCCAATAGCTCTCTGCTCACCTCCTGCTCCTGTGGAATGGAATTGAGGGACTGAATAGCCTCTTCACATTCCTTACAGCTTATGTTGACTAAAAGTACATCCACTAATATCATCTATTGTATCCGTTGCTCCCGATGCGGTATCCTCTACATTGGGGAGACTGGGCGCCTCCTAGCAGAGCGCTTTAGGGAACATCTCCGAGACACCCGCAACAATCAACCAAATCGCCCAGTGGCTCAACATTTCAACTCCCCCTCCCACTCTTCCGAGGATATGGAGGTGCTGGGCCTCCTCCACCGCCGCTCCCTCTCCACCAGACGCCTGGAGGAAGAACGCCCCATCTTCCACCTCGGAACACTTCAACCCCAGTGCATCAATGTGGATTTCAACAGTTTCCTCATTTCCCCTTCCCCCACCTCATCCTAGCTTCTAACCTCCAGCAACTCAACTTGTCCGGACTTGTCCGACCTGCCCAGCTCCTTTTCCACCTATCCACTCCACCCACTCTTCCCTGACCTATATCCTTCATCTCCTTCCCCACTGACTTATTGTATTCTATAATATTCTCTCCCCACCCCCACCCTCCTCTAGCTTATCTCTCCATGCTTCAGGTTCTCTGCCTTTATTCCTGATGAAGGGCTTTTGCCCGAAACGTCGATTTTGCCTGACCTCGGATGCTGCCTGAATTGCTGTGCTCTTCCAGCGCCACTGATCCAGTAAAAGCAATTCTCCCGATTCTGTAAATCACCATCAAAATCTGAATAATGTATTTTTATATTTTACTGTCAGTAATTGAGCAAACAAGCTGACTGACAGAATTCAGAAGCTACGTCGCTTCCTCCTGTTCCTGTGTTATACGCTCAAGAGACAATAGAGTCTCGGAGATGTACAGTACAGAAAAGCATCCTTCAGTCCGGTCGTTCATGCCGACCAAATATCCTAAATAAATCTCGTTCCCCTTGCCAGCATTTGGCCCATTTCCCTCTAAACATCTCCCATGCATGTATTCATCCAAATGCCTTTTAAATGGTGTAACTGTACCTGCCTCCACCACTTCTTTTGGCTGTTCAATTCATACTCACAGCAGTCTCTGTGTGAAAATGATGTCCCTCATGTTCCTATTTAAACATTTCCCCTCTCGCCTTAAACCTTTGTCTTCTAATTTTGGAGTCGCCTATCCTGGGAAAAGACGTTGACTGTTTACCTTATCTATTCCCCTCATTATTTTATATACCTCTTTAAGGTCATCCCTCAACCTCAACACTTGAAAATAGCCCCAGCCTATTCAATCTCTCCCTGTAACTCTAACTCTCCAACACCTGCAACATTCTTTTAAATATCTTCTGTACCCTTTCAAGTTTGACAACATCTTTCCGACAGCAGGGAGACCAGGTGTAAAGGCAGTATTACAAAAGTGATCAAACCAATGTCCTGTACAGATGCAACATGTCGAGAAAATGTTTAGACTCAAAGCATGGGCCAATAAAGGGCAGGTCACCAAGTGTCTTCTTCACTCCGCTGTCTACCTGTGACGGCACTTTGAAGGAACGGAGAACCTGCACCACAAGGTGACACAGTAGCTCAGTGACTAGAATTGCTGCTTCAGAGCGCAGCGATCTGGGTTTAATTCCATTCTTGAAAGACTGCCTGTATGGGGTTTGCACATTCTCCCCGTGTCTGCGTGACTCTCCTGCAGATGTTATGTTTTCCTCCGACAGTATAAAGATATACAGATAGGGGAAGATTGGCCATCCTAAATTGTGTATAGTACCCAGGGATGTGTAGGCGAGGTGTATTAGCCATGGGAAATGCAGGCTCAGAGGGTTAGGGTGGGGGTTTGTCCAGTGGGATACTGTCTAGAGGTTCGGCGTGGCCTCGATGGGCCGAATAGCCTGTTTCTTCACTGTAGGGATTCGATAACTTCTATGGAGTTCTCCTTGATTGGCAGCTTTCGACAGGACCCTACCTACATGTCTTGCCCTGATTTGTCTTTCCAAAATGCTACACTTCACATTTGTCTAAAATAAACCCCATCTGCCACTCCTCGGTTCACCTAAGTAATGTCCCATTGTGGTCTGAGAGATCATTCTTCACTGTCGATGACACCAACAAATTTGGAATTATCTACAAACTTACTGACCATACTTCATATACTCAAATGCAAATGTTTTGTATAAGTGACAAAAGGCAGTGGATCCACTATTGATCTTTGTGGCATGCCACTGGTCACAGGTCTCCAAGTGTAAAGAACAAATGTCCACTCTCACGCCCTGTCTCCAATATTCAAGAAAATTTTGGATCTAAATGGCGACATCTCCCTGGATCCCAGGCAGTCTAACCTTGTTAACCAGTCTACCATGTAGACCATTTTGGTTTTCTTACTGAATTCAATAAAGACAACATCCACTGTCCTGTCTTGATCAATCATCTTCATCACTTCCTCAAAAAAATCCACCGAGACGTGATCTCCAATGTACAAAGCCCTCTTCAGTCCTTGTCTTTCCAAATGCATATCGATCCTTTTCCTCGAAATCCCCTCCAGCAATTTAGTCACCACTGACGTCATGCTCACTGATCTATAGTCACCTGCTTTTTACTTACTTTCTTAAATAATGACACTATATTAGCAGCCCTCCAGTCTTTTGACACCTCACCTGTGAAAATCAATGATACAAATATATCAGCAAAATGCATAAGCAGTCTATTTCCTAGCTTCCCACAAACATCTGGGATACAACTGATCAGGTCCCAGGGATTTGTTCACCTTTATGTATTTTAAAATGTCCAACACCTCCTTGTAATATAGACACTTTTAATGTATCACTATATATTTCTTCGTTCTCTCGCTCTTGTTACCTCCTCCACATTAAATACTGAGGAGAAATACCTGTTTAGTACCCCACAAATCGGTTGTGGTTCCACACATAGGTAGCCTTACCAATCTTTAAGGGACCCTATTCTCTCCCTACTTAATCTTTTGCCATTAAAGGATTTGTAGAATTTCTTCAATGCCTCATTAACCCAATTTCTAAAGCCATCTCTTGTCCACATTTTTCTGGCCCGATTTCCCCATTGACAATACACTTGCTGCCCTTATACACCTCTCGGGATTCACTTGATCTCAGCTCTGTTTATCTGACATACGCCTTCTTCCTTACCTTGACCAGAGCATCAATATATCTAGCCTTGCCCATCTCACTAATAGGAACACGTTGGCTCGGGACTCTTTGAAACCACGTTTTGTTGGCCTTCCATTTACCAACCATCCCTTTACATGTGAATAGGTTATCCCAATCAGCCTTTAACAGGGCACGCCTAACATTTTCAAAATTGGCCTCATTCAAAGTTAGAACTTTAACGTTGACATCAGGTATTTCCGATTCCATAACTAATTTAAAACTAATATTTATGCATAACAAACTTGAAAGTTAAATAAACACTTCCTGTGCCTCTATAACGGGCTCGAGAGACTGAATAGGCTCCTCCTGTCCCTCTGGAAAAGCTGTCCCTCTGTGATAGACCCAAGAGGCTTAATGGCCTCCTCCAGTTCTTCTATAACACACTCGAGAGGCTGCAAGGCCTCCTCCTGTCCCTGTGTAACAGATCCGAGACACAGCAACCCGTGGATTATGAGCAGCCGGTAAACTGTATCTAATGGAGGCCCATTCCTTCTCAGTTACAGAAACACAAACAACACAATGTTCTCCAGGTGCCCTCTCAGTAACACCTCATACAGCTGCAGCAACACATCCCTTTGTTTTGAATGATTCTGTTGACAAAATGTGCCAATATTCCAACTTTCCACCTTTTCAAGTAACAACAGGCTAATATGGGCTGAATGGCCTTCTCCTATCCCTCTGTAAGAGGCCCATAGGGACAGAATTGCTTTGGCCTGTTACGGAGCAGCAGTCTCAATACCCTGTATCAAGGTTATGAAAGGATTTGACAACAGAGCATTAAAACCAGGAGTAGCCCCACACTGGTTAATAAGTACCGTACTTTGTTTCAGGTATCGAGAAACTTGCCCACACGACATGTTTTTTTACGCAGCAGATCTCTTATTTTAAAACTGCCTCCTTTCATAAACAGAGTGGAGCATATATAGACCACTGCAGTGTTCTGTGAATACTCTCATATACAAGGAAAAAAAAAGATTAAAAATATTGAAAGATTTATGGTCCATCCCTCAGCAACCTTATCCATTCCATCCAAAACCAGTAAATGAAAACTGATGTATTGAATTGCTTAACTGAGTCTATTTGTTCAGTGACAGGGATTAATGCCAATCTCCATGGATTCTAATTATCCCAGTGGAGGGTTTCCATCTTTTAATGATAAATGGGCTCCGTTCAATGTGTCAACCCATAACATGAGTGGAAGCATCACCGACAGCACTGACAGGGATCAGCAGATCCAGAGAGAGGGGGAGGAGAGATCAGAATCTGAGAACATTCGACTGGAATGTTCCAACAATGGATCAGAATCTGAGAACATTATACTGAAATATTCTAACAATGGATCAGAATCTGAGAACATTAGACTGGAATATTCAAACAATGGATCAGAATCTGAGAACATTAGACAGGAATATTCCAACAATAGATAGAAGCTTATCCAGTTATGTTTGGTATCTTTCTACATTTGATCGGTTGTCATTATCACTGCGGATCTATTACGCTCTTCTCATTATTCAATACTTTTATTATCCCTTCCTGGCTATCGTTGGTGTTCCTGGTGAGTGTCACTATCCAGATTTTGTTTTTTATAAACCAATTATGAGTATATTATTGTTATTTCATATAGTCTACACTTCCTGCCACTGTTATTGTTCCTGTTGAATCTCTCCATCCAGATATTCACTCTACAGACCACTGCTAACTACATCAATGAAGGTGTTCAATTACTGTCTCCCTCTCTGCTCTGTCAGTGTTACTCACGGGTCTCTATGTTGAACTATTCAGTTTCAGGGGAGAACCACAATGCATTGAAGCATTGCCTTTACTGTTAAGAGCATGGAGGTCACTCTCCACTGTTCTGGTTACAAACTCCACTTCCTTCCACTGTTTCCATCCCATTCCTGGCCAATATCTGCGGCTGAAGTAGTCAAGTCACAACTGTGGGCGATCCCTTTGACTATGAGCTGATTCTTGACACCATTCCCTGACCATTTCTAACTTGAAATACTCACCACCCCAGAATGTATCTCACTGGTCTAGTCCATCTGCTATTTGAATCTTGAGCTATGAAGTACAGTCTTAATGAAGCCAATAATCTGCTGCTGATGGTCTCGGCTTCAAACCTGCCGAAGCAAATCTGATTCGAACTCACACCAAACTCCCATCCATCTGTCATTCATGTGCACGCTGACGTATATTGCTGTTGTGTCTGGCAATGCCTTTATTTTAACATTCTCAAATACTTTACCTTATCTGTCCATGAAACTCCCCTCGTTCTCTCTATTGATTAACAAAAACCCTGCCAGTTTTTCGTATTTAAAATTGTTTCCTCCGTGTGTGTTCCTTCTCAAACAACGAGTCTCGCATTCAACCACGCCAATCACGCGCGCGCGCACACACACACTCGCTCAGTCTCTGATGAACACACACACACACAGGCAGAGAGAGCAAACCTTCCCGTTGTAGGCAGTAATCTGATGCGAGTATGGTTAGCATATGATAGTAAAGTTTGCAATACTGTCCATGCTGGGCAGATAGTGCAGTTTACTGAGCAACACACTAGCATGGTCTGCACAGCTCTCCATTCTGGGCAGATAGTGCAGTTTACTGAAAAACACACTAGCATGGTCTGCACAGCTCTCCACGCTGGGCTGTCAACTTGTCCCAGTTTATGTTGTTTATGGTGTTCTGTGAAGCAGATTCAGAATTTGATGTAACAAACCATTCCAGCTGATCTGACAATGTCTTCATTCAATGTTCTTATTCTTGTCATTTTACTCTCGATGATCTCACTTCTCCAGTTACTCCCACTGCCCTGACGTTTTCCGCATATTTCCACAACATCTTGTCAGTTATTAACTGTTTCTGTCTTTAATGTGAATCTCTCTGTCCCTTTGTGTCTTTCCCTGGCCTTGTGTTTTGGCCTCCCTAATGCATCGATTTGCTGGCATTGTGGAGCTCAGAAATAATGAAATGGGGCGTGTCAAGCTGTTGTTCACTTCCTGGTGTGTCCCATGTGATGGCCCATGGACAGGCGTGTTTCAGAAGTTATGAGACACATCCTTGTAACTTGGTCTGTACCTGTGGCTGTCCCTCTCAGGTGACCTTGCGATCAGTAACACAGTTCTCCTGGATTGGAGAACTGTATGCAAGATTGCATGTTGAATGTTCCTTTTTGCCAAGGGGTGTGTTTATGGGATGTTAGTATATTGGAATAGTTCATTAGTAGAAGGTACTGTATCCATTATTCAGTTAAGATTTCCAATAGTTAAATTATTCTAAATTCATCTTCATGTTTTATGGATTTTCATTAAAGTGTTAAAATATATTGTGTTTTGCTTAATGGTGAGTGGTTTGAATAGTTTGACATCTGGAACACCCCACTCACATCTACATTTAAAATAAGGAAAGGTTGGTATCCAACCTACCTTCTTAAAATAGTTTGAACCATAGCAAACTGGGGACTCTTGTCCGTTCTAAATCGATAATACCAAATTGGGTTTAGAATTTTCAAACAGGCCATTCTCCCCAACAAGTTCACAATGACCCTACGAGGAGTAAACTATCCAGACCCATTCCACGAACCTATTATTACACATTTACCCCGACGAAGGCAAATAACCCACACATCCCTGAAAACTATGAACAATTTATCATGGCCAATACACCTGACATACACATCTTTGGGTTATGGGAGGAAACCAGAGAATCCAGAATAAGTCATGGAGAATATGCACCAGGAGGCTATTGGGTTCAAAGATCGCGTATGGTAATTGATAGTGTCTTTTTTCTGAATGTTGAATTCGGTAGGTTTAACCAGTGTTTTGTGTATAAAGATTCAGTAACTACGAATTATCTGGGTGTGGAAAAGTGAAATTGGGGGTTTTACAAAAGGTAACGATGGCAAAGCTGTAGGAATTGACAGACAAGCTGGGTTTGGGGTTGCGATTGTCTGTGAGAAAATGAGAGATAATTACAGCTATAGCTCGGAAACTACATTTAGTGGAACCGCCATCAGACTCTTCGGAAATGGCTGTAATTCAATTTCAAATGAAGCACCTGGAACATGAGATGGAATTGAAAGAGTTTGAATTATGATGAAAAGTAGAAATAAAAGAAAGGGAAATGAAGAAGAAAGACAGAAAAGGACAGAAGAAAAGCAGAGAGTTTCAACTTAAAAAGTTAGCAATTAGAAAGGAAAGTTCGCATAGAAGGTGGAGATGAAGGTAGTAGGTCGGTGGGATGAGGGGGATAGTGCGGTTGAGCAACCCTATCGTAACCAATAGTCTAATGGGGTTCTGTTTAGATGCATCCAGGAATTCTCTAAATTTGATAAGAAGGATGGAGAAGCCTTTGGAATTTCATTTGAGAAAGTAGCTAAACAAATGCAGACATCAGTGATCATGTGGATTTAGTTGATCCAAAGCTGATAGGTATTTGCATCCCTATCAGAAGAGGTAACTGGCCAGTATGGAGTGGTGAAGAAAGCCATCAGAAGTGCACATGAGCTTGTGCCAGAAACTGACAGACAGCGTTACAAGAATCTATAAGAGGGTCCCTGGTTAAGCGCACATTGAGTTTGAAAGGATCAAACAAAGTAATTTTGAAAGGTGGGTAAGGGTCTTAAAAACAGAGCAAACCTATGACACTCTTAGAGAGATACTTATTTTGGAGAAGTTTAACAATTCACTTCCTGCAGTCGTGAGAACTCGTGTGGAAGGGCAGAGAGTTACAATGGCAAGATTAGAAGCTGAAATGGCTGATGATGATGATTGAGTTCAGAAATCAAAGTTTGATTTCTGTGAGAGATGGAGAAGAATGTGCGAGGTCTTATTAAGGTTTACTGGCATAAGCCAGGAGTAGCAGGTAAAGAGGTTAGAGCACTAAGAGGAGCGGAAGGATGCAATACTTTTATGCTAAGACATGAGGTGCTATGTCATTCAGAAGGACTTTTGGAGAGATGAGAAGTGCTCCATTATGTAACGTGTGGTTGGAGTGTCCAGTAGAAACATGAACAGATGTATTCCACAATGGGGAAGGAGGCCTTGAGCTTGGTGTTGGCATTACAACATTTCAGATTTACATTGCCAATAACATACATTAGACAAATCTTTCTAACTGATCGTGACCCCTTAAAGTTTTGGAGAAGTTTAGGGAGAAAAATATCAGTCTGTTTCGATTGAGCTTATTATTGCTGCCTTTCAATTTGAAACTATACAGGTGACGGCGCGAGAAAATCTAAGTATTGACACTTTGTAGAGATTTGATGAAGAAAGACAAAGGCATTCTGTGGCAGGAGTAAAATGACTGAAATCGAAATAGATGTGAATATTTGTATGCTCAGAGTTAATGTAATGTGTGTGCATTTCAGTCTATTAATAGAGGAAGATTAGGATGTCTAAAATAAATCCACCTTTGTATATTGATGGATTATTTTAGTAACGATGGAGTTGTGAGGATACTATCACTGTAAAAAGATTATTTTCTCTTGGGTTTTTTTTGAAGAGTGGTGTTAAAGGCAGAGGTACAGAACTGCTGTCTGAAAACTGTTTAAGTAAATAACTGAGATTTTAGGTTTCATTAAAACGGTGGTAACCAAGGAAGGGCAGTGGCCAGCTCTCCCAGACCAGGTTTCCTCGTTTTGTTTTTTTTTGGCTGCAGCATTCAGAAGCTGCTGGGGATCCCAGAAGGGTTGGAAGTGTCAATACATGATCCCCAGCTGCTTTTCTCTCTGAGATCTCTGTTCATGTTGTTTCCTCCTGGATTGGAAAGCTGCTGTAAGGATCAGTATTTGAATATATCTTTGTGCCAAGCGGTGTATACTAAGAAAGTACGGTATCTAATGTTTGTGTAAGTGTTCCAACATATAAGCTATCCCAAAATGTTCTTCCCTTTGATTGTATTTTAACGAAATCATTTGAATAGATTATATTTTGCTTAATGTCGAATGGTTTGACCAGTCGCAACATATCTGGAACACGCACTTCCCATCTATATTCAAAATATTGGGTCTAAAAGGCCTTCTGGAAATATTTTGGCGGGATCTGGTCTGGTCCACAACACTTGTACCGAGTGGCTTCTGACTGGCTTCTGTAATTGAAAATTTAGTTGCGAGGCAGGGAATGGTTTGCTGGAGGTTGTGCTGTAAGTTGTAAGGGAGACCTGAGGATTTGGTGACCCAACTCTGCATGGAGCATGGGGACTGTAGTTACAGCATCTGAGCCAGCAACATGAACAACAAATGGAGCAGAGGCTGCAGAGAGGGGAGGCTCTGAAACCACACAGTGAGTGTGTGTGGAGAAAGGAATGTGCTGTATCCACCCCTGGTTTTCCAGGAAGAGCTTCCCAAACTAACTTGGCCCAGGAGCAGAGTGTGAGGGGACACTGACTGAACAAGGAGATGATCATAGAGCGGTGTCACCTCCTTCAACACGACCTGCAGCTTCACACCAGGGGGAGGATGGTGCTGCCAGCGGCTGTTCGGGTCACTGTTTCATTCAGCTTCTGTAATCCAGAACTTACCAGGCAGGACTAGGTGACATATCCATCATCTCCCAGTATCTCAACATCAATGTCACCATTCGGTGATGGAGGATATATGTGGTGGATGAGGTAAATACATTGTTTCTCCCTCAGCAGGGAGCTGCTGGATGTCTACAGTGTAGTGGGATTCCCGATGGTGTACATTGGCCGCAGCTGTTCATATTATATATTAATGATCTGGATGAAGGGACTGGGGACATTCTAGCGAAGTTTGCCGATGATACGAAGTTAGATGGATAGGCAGGTAGTACTGAGGAAGTGGGAAGGCTGTAGAAGGATCTAGACAGTTTGGGAGAGTGGACCAGGAAATGGCGGATGGACTTCAATGTGAGCAAATGCGAGGTCTTGCACTTTGGAAAAACGAATACAAGCATGGACTACTTTCTAAACGGGAGAAAATTCATAAAGCCAACGTACAAAGGGATCTTGGAGTGCTAGTCGAGGATTCTCTAAAGGTAAACATGCAGGTTGAGTCCGTGATTAAGAAAGCGAATGCAATGTTATCATTTATCTCAAGAGGGTTGGATTATAAAAGCAGCGATGTGCTGCTGAGACTTTATAAAGCCCGAGTGAGGCCTCAGTTGGAGTACTGTGTCCAGTTTTGGGCCCCACACCTCAGGAGGGACATATTGGCACTGGAGCGTGTCCAGCAGAGATTCACACGGATGAGCCCTGGAATGGTAGGTCTAACATACGAGGAACGGCTGAGGAACCTGGGATTGTATTCATTGGAATTTAGAAGATTAAGGGAGATCTAATAGAAACTTACAAGATAATACATGACTTGGAAAGTGTGGACTCTTGGAAATTGTTTCCGTTAGGGAAGGAGACTAGGACCTGTGGGCACAGCCTTAGAATAAGAGGGGGTAAATTCAGAACAGAAATGCGGAGACATTTCTTCAGCCAGAGCGTGGTGGGCCTGTGGAATTCATTGCCACAGAGTACAGTGGAGGCTGGGACGCTAAATGTATTCAAGGCAGAGATTGATAAATTCTTGCTGTCACAAGGAATTAAGCGCTACGGGGAGAATGCGGGTAAGTGGATTTGAAATGTCCATCAGCCATGATTAAATGGCGGAGTGGACTCGATGGGCCGAATGGCCTTACTTCTATTCCTATGTCTTATGGTCTTATGGACATCACCAAATTCAGCATCTGTATATCTGTTCCATCCTGCTGATCATTAATAAACACTAAATATTTGAGAACCCAGCGCTGGTCACTGTGTGACCCTACTGGTTTCGTTCTTTCTAACTGATTTGTCCTGAGTGCCTGCTTCCTATATGATACCCAGTCCTTCCCCATTCCTGGGCAACACAGTCGAAGAGTTGAATAAGAACAAGGAGCATCTGTGAGGTATACAACCCCTCGATGAATCTGATGTCAACGCAGCCTCTGTTCCACTTTCCTGCCATCTCTCCAAACTAAAACTCTAGTCTCTTGGTGTAGATTGCGCCACGTAAAAAAAAAACACTCCACATCTGCACTTTCAATTACTTGTAGCATTTTACAGACCACAATGAGATCTCCTTTCATTCTTATGAACTCGAGAGTATAGAGCTAAACTGCTCAATTTCTCTTCATTAGACAAACACTTCAAAATGGAATCAATTTAATGAAGCTCTTTTGAATTGCCTCCAATGGAAATACCTTATTCTGCAGATCACCCAAACTGTACTCCAGTTGCAGCCTCATTAACGCCTTGCACAGATACACCAACACTCCCTACTTTTCTACTCTATCCTTTAATAAATATACACTGAAATTATGCTTGCATTTCTCATTACTTGCATTACCCGCACACAGGTTTTCTGTGATATGCAAGCAGACCCCAGATCCCTCTGCACCTAAACACTTTGAACTTTCTCTCCATTTAGATAATAATTTGCCTTTCTATTATACTGGCCAACTTGAATAGCTCCATATTTATTCACTTTAATTGTCCTTGCCAAATGTTGGCCCATTCACCAAACCTATCCATGTGTTTTAAAATCTCTTGCATCAACATTCCGAAGTAATTTCCTTCCAATATTAGCGTCATCTGAAAATGTGGCATCGTGTTTTCTATCCCATCAACCGAGTACAGTAATACCATCGATCTCAAATGGTTGAGGTATGAGAACTGAAATCAATGGAACCCCACAAATTGCATTTGCCAAAATAAAATGACACATTTATTCCACCTGACTATATTTTGTTGGATAACCAATCCTCCATCCAAGCTAATAAATTACTCCTAAACCATGTTGTCTGATCTTAATACTTACTCTTTGGAGAAGCGACACATCCGATGCCTTCAGGAAGGACAGATATGTTCCATCTCCAGAATTCCCACTATCCACCTGGTTCGTGACATCTTCAAATAACTCAAGCAAACAATTCAAACATGATTTAGCCTTCGTAAAACCATGTTGACGCTGACGAATTGTGGTTCGAGTTTGCAAATGTCCTGGACAATGGACTCTAACAATTTGCTTAAAAATTACAATAGTTTATTGTTACACATTAGTCCCTAATGTATAACATTATGATAAATTATTCCCTTTCGAAAACCTTCACGTTTTCTTTGAATTCCTGTTTAATGGGCACAAGGCTTTAAGAGGTCTGCTCCATTTGTTGTGTAAGAGCCATGTGTGGCTGAATGGATGCATCATCCTGCTGGTGTACAAAACTCGATGGGCTGACGTCTTTGTGGTGTTCCTATGTTGTCGTCTCCAAGGCCAGAATGACCTCCTCCTGATGATGCTTTAGAGGATTGGGAGATTATTCCTGTTGCTGGGTAACATTTTGAGGAGCTGATGGGTCTTCTCATACTTCTCCATAACAGGTGGATATCTTGAACGTTCTCTTCAGATCTCTTCATGTATCCCAGAGATGGGACCGAGGGATTGTGTGGTCTTCCCTTGTTCCCATACAACAATCACGTGTCTAAATTACCTCTTCCGTTCTCATGAAAGAAGTCTCAGATAGTTTTTATCCTGTCCAATTCCCTTGCAATAGGTTCGGTGGGTCTGAATGGCCTCCTGCTACCCCAGTGTAACAATCTCCAGTCACTGTGTGACCTCTTCCAGTTCCTATGTTACAGACTTGAGGAGGCTGAATGGACTGATCCTGTTGCTGTTTAACAGGATACTGGTGCAGCATGGCCTACAATTATAGGCTCGAGAGGCTGATTGGCCTCCTTCTGTAAATGTATGTCAGGCTCCAGGGGCTGACTAGCCTCGTCCTGTTTAGGTGTAACAGGGTCGAAGGCCTGAATATCATCCTGTTGTTCCTGTGTAACAGGCTGGAGAACGGAATGGATTCCTCCTCTCTCTGTGTAATTCTCTTCACTTGTTTACTCCTTCTGTCATCTATGTTCAATAAGATCATCTTTAATATTTGTAAACCCCAACGGCTACTGGGTCAACATTATCATACATTCGTTATAAGCTAGCAACGTTATAAGTTAGCACCTTCATTGCAGGAATCAGTTGAGGTAACCATCTCTGAGCTGCTTCCAATATAACAACATCCTTTCTTCATATAAGAGGCTAAATCTGTACACACTACTCCAGATGTGATCTCACTAAGACCCTGTACAGCAGCAGCAACACTTTACCAGCCTGCTGTAAGGTTCCCACCCAGGTCAGAGCAGTCTCAGCTCTCTGGGGGAATACAGAGCATTGTTGGAAGATCATTGTCCTTCTCTACTCCATCAGCATTACGGGAGATCTGGAGAAGTTAAAGTTGGAGAAGATCATAAATGATATGAGAGATGTCTACCATTAATCTCCCCAGAGCCCACGTCGCTCAGATTCCACAGAATCTAGTAGGTGGAGCGCAGAAACAGCAAGGAGGAGCAAACATTGATGGGAGTTATATATCAAAGTGAAAGCTGCAGTACAAATGCTGGACATGTTATTAAACAGGAAATGAGATTTACACAATGGTGGCTACTGCAGTAATAATATACTGTTTACATTATATCTAAACTGTGTTAACCCAATTGAATGCTCATGCTGGGAAAAATGGATTTTGTGACCACGTGTGAGATGGTTTACGTTAACATTATGTCGAGCACTGATCTCGAGATCAGGTTATTTAGGAATTGGTGTTGAGTGATCAGAGGAGCTAATTGTAACTTTTGCTGGAAAGGACCCTTTGGGAACAGTGACCACAATGCATTGGTTTTCTTTTATGCTGTTTGAGTACGTGGCAGTTTTTGTTTTATTTGAAGTAACCATTATAAATCTGAATCATGCAAGTCCTGAAGGTGTGAGGAGAAAGTGGGTGCTATAGATGCTGGAGATCAGAGTTGAAACTGTGGTGCTGGAAAAGCACAGTCAGGCAGCAGACTAGGAGTAGATTAAATCGATGTTTCGTGCATAAGCCCTTTATCAGGAATGAAGCTTCTGGGCCAAAGATAAATGGGATGGGGGTGCGGCAGGAGGGAGGTAGCTGGGATTGCGATAGGTAGCTGAAGGTGGGTTTGAAAGTGATAGGTGACGAAAGGAGACAGAATGCCTCATCTACTGCATCGATTAAACCCAATGTGGTCTTCTCTGCATTGGCGAAGCAGTAGGTCAACTTGTGGATCATTTCAGCGAGCATCTCTGGGACAGCCACATTGAACAACTCCATCACCTTTTAACTCCCCTTCCCGCTCTGCCAAGGACAAGCCTGCTCCATCGCCACACCCGAGCCACCAGAAGCCTGGAGGAAGAAAGCCTCCTCTTCTGCCTTGGGACCCTCCACCCACAGGGGATCATAGTGGATTTCCCCATTTCCCAATTTCCCATAATCCCACCTTATCCTCCTCCAATCATCCAAGTCAGCACCGCCCTTTTGAACGTTCCTAAGTGTCCACCTTCCTTCCTATCAATCTGGTCCACCCTCCTCTCCGACTATCACTTTCAACCCCACCTTCATCTTCCTATTAGATGAAAGGAGGCAGCTTAGAAAAATGCCAAGTGTTGCAGTGAGCCTGTGGATTCAGAGAAATGTAGGACCCATCAAAGGATGACCAAGAAACTGAGGAGAAAATCAGAAAGAGAAAAAGCGTGCAAACGAAAGAAAAACATAAAGACTGCTAAAAAGCATCTATCAATGTATGAAAAAAACTAAAAACAAGGTCAAATGTGGAACAGTTGGTGTGCGTTCAGGATAATTTATTGCAGATAACAGATAAATCGCAGGGAAAAGAAACCGTTTCTTTGTGTCTATCTTCATGGAAGAATGTCCAGAAATTCTCCCAGAAATACCAAGTGACCATGGGACTTCTGTAAGTAAAGTCTAAGATCATTCTTATCAATGTTGGGGTTATCTTTGAAAAGAAAGCTGGATTGTGCATTCATTAATCTGACAGACTAGATGCACATCATACAAGAATTTCAGAGGAAGCACCAATAGACATGTTGAATGCATCGCGGATTTACACTTTATTTTCCGACACATTCCCGAAAGGCATTTAGCCAATCTGGATAAGGCAAAGGTTATAAATATTATCCAACAGTTGAAGAAAGGATGAATTTGGAGAATGGTGAACTACAGACCAGTTATCTTGTCATCCGCAGACAGGTATCTGTTGGACTCGATTACAAAGTACATGTTACTAGATATTTAGAAGGTAATACCATAACTGGGGAGTGTGAGAATGTACCGATGAAAGGAAAACCAGAAGTGACAAACATATTTTTGGAATTGTTCGAAGATGATTCTTGTGGGCATAGGCAATGATAGAACCATTGGATAACGTATAGTTGGATATTCATGAGCTTTTTTTTCAAAGAACTTACACAGGAAGCTCATAATAAAAATTAAAGCGAGAGGTAATGGGAAGAACATATGCCTCTGGGAAAGTAAAAATTCTGTTTACATTCATGTGAATGTAATTGGAAGATAGAGGATGTCGTGCACCAGTTGCATCGAGCGTTTTTGAGACTAAACGTAGAGTATGTTGTATCATTCGGAGTCACAATCTCAAAAAGTATATATTGACTACAGAGGAACTTTAAAAGGTATTATCCAGATTAATCCGTAAAATGGCAAGATTGTCTGACTTGGAACCTCAGCCTGTAATCTCGAGTGTAAAAATATGAGAGTTGATTGTGGTGAATCTTAAAAATATCGATAGGACTGAATAGCAGAGGGAAATGAAGAAGTACAAGTCGGCGAGATAATGGAGAATCCCACGATATTCTACACGGACAGGTCGAACAGAATAATCAGCAAACAGTTAGGGTCCATTAGAAACCAAAGGGACAATCTGTGTGTCAAGCTGGAGATCATTGATGGAATGTTACATGAGACCATCCCATCTATTTTACTTGGCAGAAGGAGGAGACAGGTACAGAATTCAAGAAGATGGACTAGGAAGCTCTTGAACAGATTGATGTAAAATATGAGAAAGGATTTGAGGTTTTGTTCTGTACAAACTTGGACCAATCTCCATGTCTGAATGAGTTGTATCACAGGCGGCTTTTGGGGTCAAAGGAGGAAAGATCCTGACAGAATATTATAATTAGAATCTGACCATAAGGGAGGTGTCAGAGAACTGGAGAACTGCTAAGACGATTCCATTTCACAGTCAGGGTGGGAGAGATATACCAGGGAACTATTGACGAGCGAGTATTAGATCACTGTTAAGGAAACTACTGGATAAAATAGGGAGGGAGAAAATCGAACTCCAATCAGAGTTGTAACGTTTGATCAGGGATAATCATCATGACGTTATCAGGAGGAAGTCACATCCAATGGATTTGATTGAATTAGTTTGAGGAGGTCGATTATTTAGTTTTGTAGGAAGGCCTTTGACAAATTTCCACCTGGGGAACTGAAAAACAAAGTACAATCTCACAATATGATGGATAACTTGACAAGTCACAACGAAAACTGTCTTAGTAGCAGGAAACAGAGGGTGATGGGAGAAGGCTGTTTGTGTGATTGGAGACCAGTGTCCCCTGGTGTACCACAGAGACCAGTGTTGTGTCTCTTATTGTTTGTGTTATTCATAACAAAATATAGATCTGAATGTGGAGGGGGCTAGGTGGAGAGTGGCGAAGGTGTGATAAGTAAGTGTATGTTTGACATAAAGATTGGCTGGGTGGTTCGCAGTGAGGGGGAAGGCCTTAAGTTACAGGAAGATGCAGATGGGATGGTCAGATGGGCACATCAATGGCAGATGAAATGTAATCCTGATAAATATGAGGTGAGGCACTTTAGGAGATGGAACCAGGCAGGGGAGGACTCAATGAATGGCAGCACACTGGGAAGCTCAGATTGTGCTTCTCCAAACATTCCAGAATTTGACTGGACAGGTTAATGCTTAAAGATGTGTTGCTGGAAAAGCGCAGCAGGTCAGGCAGCATCAAAGGAGCAGCAGAATCGATGTTTCGGGCAGATTCCTGAAGAAGCCTTATGCCCAAAACGTTGATTCTGCTGCTCCTTTGATGCTGCCTGACCTGCTGCGCCTTTTCAGCAACATATTTTTTAAGCTCTGATCTCCAGCATCTGCATTCCTCACTTTCTCCTGGACAGGTTAAAGGACAAGTCAAGAATTGGCCTTGTGTGTAGCGTTTCCTAATCAGGGTGTAGATTATAAGAGTAATACAGGGCTTTTGTTCGGCCAAAATGGAGTACGGTATGTAGCTCCGGGATCCACCTTTCAGGAAGGATGTGATTGTACTGAAGAGGGTGCAGAGGTGATTCACCAGGATATTCCCTGGGATGGAGCATATCAACTATGGAGAGAGGCTGGATAAGCACGGGTTGTTTACTTTGGAGCAGAGAAGGTTGAGGAGTCAGTGATTCAGAAGGATACGATTATAAGCGACAAGGACAGGGTGGATAGACAGCAGCCGTTCCTTTTAGTGAGAGGGTCAAGAGCAAAGGAGCACACTTTTAAAGTGAAGAGTTTTGCGGTTCAGAGATGACTTAACATTTTTTCACCTTGAGTGTGTGGGACTCGGGATTACTTCCTCAGAGGGGAATTATCATGGGTAACCTCACAATCGTTAAAACTTACTTGCACGAGCAGTTGGAAGTGTCATAACATTCCTGGCTATGGGCCTACTGTAGGAAAGTGGGACTAATATAGATCGTGCTGTATTTCTGTTGGCACAGAGTCTATGCCCCTGTGAGTGTATGGTGTGGATGGTCAAGTTTGAGCAGTTTAAGGCAGGAATTGATGGATTTCTGAAGTTATATTCAAAGGGTTATAAGAGTGAACTGTATTAGCTTGTTAAATTATGTCAATGTGTGAAATATGAGAAAACAAGTGCAGTTTCCATACAGTTTGAAACCAGAGAATGGAGACTGGAGAACAGGGAAATTGCAGAACTATGAAGTCACTACTTCAGTTCTGTCTTCACAAAACTTTCTAACAATACAAAGAAAACCGAGTCTGGTGTGGGAAAATGATAGAGTACATGGAACAATAAACATAGTAAGTAAATGGTTTAGCAGAAATTATTGTGGCTGAAAGTAATGGTCATGGACAACACCAACATAGATTTATGAAATGGGAATTATGTTTGAGAAACAAACTGGGAGACAAATGAAAGAGAAGCAATTGATGTAAATATATTGATTTTTAGCAAAATGTTGGTAAAGCTCCAAGCCCAATTTACAAAATAAAATCTGAGTGGATTGGGGCTAATATTTAGACATGTTTCTAGAATGGGACAGCTGGCAGGAAACAGTGAATAGAAATAAACAGGCTCATCCAGTAATAGCCTGATATTTCCTGAAAGGCATGATTCTGTGAGTATGACTATATCCCAGACTCCCCATTACCTTCCCCAGATATCCCCTGTCTCATCAGCAGGACGGACACAGCAGAAGTGGCGGTACAGTGGGACACACTTGGAAGGGAATTGCTCTTGGAGTCCTCAACAGTGACTCTGTATCCCATTAAGTCTCATGGCATTAGTTTGCACATGGGAAAGGAAGCCTCCTAGGATTCTCTGAGAAGCAAGAGAGGAGATTGCAGAGCCATTGGCCTTGATTTTTATGTCCTCTTTGTCTACAGGAGTAGTGCCAGAAGACTGGAGGATAGCAAATGTGGTTCCCTTGTTCAAAAAGGGGAGTAGGGATAACCCTAGTAACTATAGGCCAGTGAGTCTCACTTCTGTTGTGGGCAAAGTCTTAGAGAGAATTGTAAGGGATAGGATTTATGCACATCTGGATAGGAATAATGTGATGAAGGATAGTCAGCATGGTTTTGTGAAGGGCAGGTCGTGCCTCACAAACCTTATTGAATTCTTTGAAAAGGTGACGAAGGAGGTTGATGAGGGGAAAGCGGTAGATGTGGTATATATGGATTTTAGGAAGGCGTTTGATAAGGTTCCCTATGGTAGGCTACTGCAGAAAATACGGAGATATGGCATTGAGGGTGAGTTGGAGGTTTGGATTAGGAATTGGCTGGATGGAAGAAGACAGAGGGTAGTAGATGATGGCAAAGTTTCTTCATGGAGTGCCGTCACTAGCGGTGTTCCGCAAGGATCTGTTTTGGGACCATTGCTGTTTGTCATTTTTATAAATGACCTGGAAGAGGGGTTAGAAGGTTGGGTGAGCAGGTTTGCGGATGATACGAAAGTCGGAGGAGTTGTTGACAGTGAGGAAGGATGTGGCAGGTTACAGCAGGATATAGAGAAGCTGCAGAGCTGGGCAGAAAGGTGGCAAATGGAATTCAATGTAGCTAAGTGTAAGGTGATTCACTTTGGGAAGAATAACAAAAAGATGGGGTACTGGGCTAATGGTCGGATACTTGGTAGTGTGGATGAGCAGAGGGATCTTGGTGTCCATGTACACAGATCTCTGAAAGTTGCCACCCAGGTAAATAGCGCGGTGAGGAAGGCATATGGCGTACTGGCTTTTATTGGTAGAGGAATTGAGTTCCGGAGTCCTGAGGTCATGATGCAGTTGTATAAGACTCTGGTGCGGCCGCATCTGGAATATTGTGTGCAGTTTTGGTCGTCTTACTATAGGAAGGATGTGGAGGCATTGGAACGGGTGCAGAGGAGGTTTACCAGGATGTTGCCTGGTATGGAAGGAAGATCGTATGAGGAAAGACTGAGGCACTTGGGGCTGTTTTCACTAGAGAAAAGAAGGTTTAGGGGTGACTTGATTGAGGTGTACAAGATGATTAGGGGGTTAGATAGGGTTGACAGTGTGAACCTTTTCCCGCGTATGGAGTCGGGTATTACAAGGGGGCATAGCTTTAAATTAAGGGGGGTTAGATATAGGACTGATGTTAGGGGTAGGTTCTTCACTCAGCGAATCGTAAGTTCATGGAATGCCCTGCCAGTAACAGTGGTGGACTCTCCCTCTTTATGGGCATTTAAGCGGGCATTGGATAGGTATATGGAGGATAGTGGGTTAGTGTAGTTTAGGTGGGCTTGGATCGGCGCAACATCGAGGGCCAAAGGGCCTGTACTGCGCTGTATTCTTCTATGTTCTATGTTCTATGTTCTATTATCATGTACCAGTCTCTCTCAACTGATGAATAAGTACTCCTCCATGCTGACCAACACTTGGATGAAGCACTTACGGGAGCACGTGCGCAAGATGTACTCTGGGTGGGGGATTTCAATGTTCACCACCAACAGTATCTCAGCGATAGCATTACTGATCGAACTGGCCGGGTCCTAAATGATATAACTGGCGGCAGGTGGTGAGGGAACCAATAGGAGGAAAATACATACTTGACCACAGCCTTACTAATCTGCAAGTTACAGAAGTATCTGTCTATGACAGTATCGGTAAGAGTGACCACCGCATAGTCATTTTGGAGACAAAGTCACATTTGCATATTGAGAATAATCTCCACCATTTTGGGTGGTACTATCATAGTGCCTAATAGGGCAGACTTCTAACAGATCTAGCAGCTCAAATCTGGATGTCCATAAGGTGTTGTGGGTCATCAATAGCAGTGGAATTGTATTCCTGCATAATCTCATGGCCTGGCATATACCCCTCGCAACAATTACCATCAATCCAGAGGTTCAACATTGGTTCAGTGGAGTGTGCAGAAGGGCAGGAGCAGCACCAGACATACCTGACAATGAGGTCTCAGCCTGGTGATGCCACCAAAAAAGGACTACTTGTGCGCCAAACAGCAGAAGCAGGAAGTGATAGACAGAGCTAAGTGATCCCACAAGCAACGGTTCAGATCTATGCTCTGCAGTCCTTCCACATCTAGTCGAGAAATGTTGGGGATAATTAAACAATTCACTGGAGGAAGAGATTCCACAAATGATCCCTTCCCCCATGATGGAAAAGCCCAGCACATCAGTGTATAAGATAAGGCTGATGCATTCGCAACAATCTTCAGTCAGAAATGCTGAGTGGGTGATCCTCCAGTGGTCTTCAGCGATTCAGTTACCAGTCATCAGCCAATTTGATTCAGTCCACGCGATATCCAGAAATGGCTGGAGATGCTGGATACTCCATAGGGTCCATAATCTGACAACATTCTGACAATAGTACTGAATACTTGTGCTCCATAACTTGCCACTCCCCTAGCCAAACTGGTTCAATACAGTTACAACAATGGCTTTTCCTGATTATGTGGAAAATTACCCCAAGTATCTCCTGTATATAAAAGGTAGAACAACTCCAATCTGGCCAATGACCATCCCATCAGTCTACTCTCGATCATCAGTAAAGTGATGGAAGGTCTCGGTGCTTTTAAGCAACACTTGCTCAGTAATAACCGGCTCAATGACGCCCAGTTTGGGCTCCACCAGGGCCACTCAGTACCGTGGTTCAAACATGGACAAAAGAGCTGAATTCCAGAGACAGGGTGAGAGTGACAGCCTTTTAAAACGAGGCTGCCTTCTACCAAGTGTGGTATCAGGGGCCTTAACAAAACTGCAATCAATGTGTATCAGAGGCAAACTCCCCGCTGGTTAGATTCATACCTGACACGTAGGAAGATGGTCATGGTTAATGAAGGTCAGTCAACTCAGCTCCAAGTCTGTAGGAGTCCCTCGAGCAGTGGCCGAAAACTTCTTCAGGGCTGCTCCATCAATGACCTGCCTTCCATTTTAAGGTCAGAAGTGGGGATGTTCGCCAATGATTGTACAATGTTCTGCACCATTTGTGGCTCCTCAGATACTGAAGCAGTCCATGTTCAATTACGACAAGATCTGGACAGTATCCAGGCTGACAAATGGCAAGTAATATTCAGGCCACACAAATGCCAGACCGTGACCATCACCAATAAAATACAATCTAACCTGCCCCTTGGCATTCAATGGTGTTACTATCACTGAATCCCCCAGAATCAAAGTTCTGGTGGGTAATCATTTCTCAGAAACTCACTGGTCTCACCACATAAACACAATAACTACAAGAGCAAGTCAGGAGCTATGAATACTGCGGCGAGTAACTCACATCCTGATTTCCAAAAGTCTGTCCTTCATCTACAATGCATAAGTCAGAAGTGTGATAGAAGACTCCCAATTTGCCTGGATGAGTGCAGCCCCAACAACACTCAAGAAGCTTTATACCATCCAGGACAAAGCAGCCAGTTTGATTGTCCCTATATCCACAATGCTCCACCATCAAAGCTCAGCAGCAGCAGTGTTTTACTATCTATATGCTGCAGTGAAATGATTCATCAAAGATCCTCAGAGACCATCTTCCCAACACACGATCACCTCCATCTAGAAGGACAAGGGCTGCAGATGTATGGACGTACTATCATCTTTAGGTTCCCCTCCAAGCCATTCAGCATCCTGTCTTGGAAATATATCACCACTCCTTCACTGTCACTGGATCAGAATCCTGAGATTCCCTTGCTAATGGCATTGGAGATCAACCACAGCAGGTCGACTGCAGTGTTCAACAAGGCAGCTCACCACCACCTTCTCAAGGGCAACTAGGGTCAGGTAATAAATGCTGGCCTAGCCAGTGACTCCGAGATTCATGAAATAAATAAATAGAAATTAACAGAGGAAGGTTGCTGAGGTGTCGCAGGGATCGGTGCTTGGGGCCCAGCTGTTCACAATACCCATTAAACATTTGGTTACTGGAATCAGATACAATATATCCCAGTCTGCTGACAACACTAACGGATGTGGGATTGGGAGTGGGTGAGGAGGATGTAAAAAAGCACCGAGAAGACTAAGACAAGTGGAGTGAATGGGTAAATACGTGACAGATGGAGAACAATGTGGATAGAGGTGACGGTATGCCCTTTGGTGGAAACAATAAATTGGCAGCCTACCATTTGAAAGGGATTGGTTGAAACATGTTGATCTACAAAGGGATGTATGCTTCTTTTTGTTGTTTCCTTCTGCATAAACCTCTGAGGCCCCTGCAGCGCAGTGAGTCCTGTAACCAGAAGTCAATATAGGGCATGGCATTGGCACGCTGCCCAGTGTATATACAACCAGCAAGTGGGGAGCTATAACATTGAAAAGGATCTGGATCTCCTTGTACACCAGTCACTGAAAGCAATATTGCAGGAAAGAAAGCAGGAAAGAAGATAAATGGTGTGCTGACCTTCATTTCAGGGGAATGTGAGTCCAGAAGAAAGGGTGTCTTACGGTAGCTGTACAGGGACTTGGGGAGAGATCATCACAAACATTGTGCAGTGTTGTGGACAGTTCTCATCTCCATATCTAATAAAGGACAAACGTGACATTGACAGAGAGCATTGCAGAATGACCAGACTGATATCTGGGATGGCGAGCTTGTTGTGGGAGCAGATTTTGTGGTGACTGAGCCAGTATTTCATGTGGTTTGGGAAAATGAGTGGAGAAATCAGTGAAATATACAAAACTCTGACAGGGTGAGACAGATTGGAAGCAGTGATGATAATTCCCCTGGCTGGTACAGGCAGGTCACTCTGCATTGAGATAGGAATAAATGCCTGTACTCACTGACTGGGGAACCTGGGGAATTCGCTCGCACCTGGAAACCAAGACACTGATTATAAATAAGGATTTAGAGACAGTTAAGGGATGGTGGGAGAGCAGGAGTACAGTGTGGAAATGAAGGACCAACCATCATTTCATTGAATGGGTTGCAAACTCGATGGACCAAACGTACTATTGCACCGCCTATTTTATAGCTTCCCAAGGTTACTCACATTAACGGATATGTACATCGTGTGGGGTAAGTGCACTGCGGAGATTTTTTTCATGAACTAGAATGGGGAGGCTCAAAGTGTTGTATGATCTAGTCATTTCCCGATGTTTCTGTGCAGTCAGTGGGAAAGCTCGGTAAAAGTTGTCACAAGCTCTCAGATGTTAGGAATGAGGTTTCTGCAGGGTCGACAGGACTGTATTGCCACTGCATTTTCCGACATTGATTCTTGAGGGCGGGTGTTCTGTCCCGTTTCATCCTTTCAGACGTCGGAGAAGTTAGATACAAATGAGTGCCTTTATTGGCCGTTTCAGAGACCATTGAAATGTTTATCACATGTCAGGCTCTTTGGAGTCAGTTTTAGGCTAGCCCAGACAATCACGGGAGATTCGCTTTCTAAAAGTACATTGGAGAAGGAAATTCTGTTTACAATCCAAGGTCACTGTTACTGACACTGGCTTCAAGGTCACTGTTAGTGACACCAGATTTTAGATCTCGATATTTTATTAATTACTTTTAACTTCCACCCGCTGCCAGAGTATTAGTCTGGTCTGGATTAATAATCCAGTGACATTTCCACAGCACCATATCCACATGGGGACCTATCGGAAACCACACTGAACGGGTTACTTCTGTGCTGCTTGACATCTCTGTCAAAAAGAACTCCCACCAATTTGGCTGTTATGATGGGACTGAGGGGGTAGTAATTGGTCAGTTTGTAATATTTCCCGTCTTAGTGGACAGGACACAGCTGAATAATTTTCCACATTGCCAGGGAGATGTCAGGTTTGGAGCTGGAATGAAACAGTTTCCCCAGGGACACGGCTTGTTGTGCAGCACAAGTCTGCAGTCCTTTTGCAGGAATGGGGTCAGGACCCATTGTCTGTGTCGTATCTACTGTGTTCAGATGTTTCTTCATGTCACGGGCAGCGAATCGGATTGGCTGAAGACTGCCATCTGTGATTTTGTTGGCATCATGATGAGGGTGAGGTGTATCATCGACTCAACACTTATGGCAGAGGATGGTGCAGATAAAACATCATTCTCTTTTACACTGATGTGCCGGTCTGTTCCATTATTTAGGATGGGGATGTTTGTGGAACCCTCTCCTCCAGTCATTTGTTATATCATCTATCACCATTTATGACTGACTGTGGCAGAACTGTTGGGCTTCGTTCAGATCTGTTGGACAAGTCCCGTAGCTTTAATGAGTTAGCATCAGGTTAAGGTTCATGTGATTCTGACTCTGACATGTTCACCCACACTCGTCACTGAGCCATAGATGGTGTTGATGGTAATGACAGACTCAGGTGTCATCCTGGCAAATAGTTACAGGTTGTGGTTGAAAGCTGTTCTGCTTCTCCAGCTGCTGTGGTCTACAGCACTACATGAATACGCAGTTTCGAGCAGCAATATCTGCAATGCAATTCTGCTGTCTGTTTCCCAATTCTCAGAGACCATTCACCCATCAGCCCTGCACTCAGTGACCTAACCTGGTTTCTGATGTGGAAATACTTCCATTTTCAAACTCTCATTCTACTGAGGGTCTGTCTTCCCGGGTCTTGCTTCCAATCTGACACTTTCCACAAAAACATTTAACTGATCTTAGTTTAAAAGTTTAATTCAAATGTTTAATTCACCTGAATCTTTTTCCTTGAGAAATGCCATCTTCTGTGTTGAAAGTGAATGCGTTTCCTCTGTTTCTCTCCCTGACCTTGATTAAGATCTCTGTAGACATTAGACCATAGGTGCAGGAGTAGGCCATTCTGCCCTTCGAGCCTGCACCACCATTCAATATGATCATGGCTGATCATCCTTAATCAGTATCCTGTTCCTGCCTTATTTCCATAACCCTTGATTCCACTATCCCTTAGAACTCTATCCAACTCTTTCTTAAATGAATCTGGAGACTGGGCCGCCACTGCCCTCTGGGGCAGAGCATTTCACACAGCCACCACTCTCTGGGTGAAGAAGTTTCTCCTCATCTCTGTCCTAAATGGTCTACCCCGTATTTTTAAGCTGTGTCCTGCCTCCAGAGAGTCCAATCCTTTAATAATCTTACATGTCTCAATCAGATCCCCTCTCAGTCTTCTAAATCCAAGAGTATACAAGCCCAGTCGCTCCAGTCTTTCAGCGTAAGGTAGTCCTGCCATTCCAGGAATCGTGAACCTTGTGAACCTACGCTGTACTCCCTCAATAGCCAGAATGTATTTCCTCAAATTTGGAGACCAGAACTGCACACAATGCTCCAGGTGTGGTCTCACCAGGGCCCTGTACAGCTGCAGAAGCACCTCTTTGCTTTTATACACAGTACCTCTTGTTATGAAGGCCAGCAATGTATTAGCCTTCTTCACTACCTGCTGTACCTGCATGCTTACCTTCATTGATTGGTGTACAAGAACACCCAGGTATCTCTGTACTGCCCCTTTCCCTAAGTTGATTCAATTTTGGTAGGTAATCTGCCTTCCTGTTCTTGCCACCAAAGTGGATAACCATACATTTATCCAAATTAAACTGCATCTGCCATGCATCTGCCCACTCAACTAACCTGCTCAGGTCACACTGTAATCTCCTAACATCCTCCTCACATTTCACCCTGCCACCCAGCTTAGTATCATCAGCAAATTTGCTAATGTTATTACTAATACCATCTTCTATATCATTAATATATATTGTAAAAAGCTGCGGTCCCAGCACTGATCCCTGCGATACCCACTGGTCACTGCCTGCCATTCCAAAATAGAGCTGTTTATCACTACTCTTTGTTTCCTGTCAGCTAACCAACTTTCAATCCAAGTTAGTACTTTGCCCCCATTACCATGCGCCCTAATTTTGCTCACTAACCTCCTATGTGGGACTTCATCAAAAGCTTTCTGAAAGTCCAGGTACACTACATCTACTGGATCTCCCATGTCCATCTTCAGAGTTACAGCCTCAAAAAAATCCAGAAGATTAGTCAAGCATGATGTCCCCTTCATAAATCCATGCTGACTCTGTCCTATCCTGTTACTACTATCCAGATGTGTCGTAATTTCATCCTTTATAATCGACTCCAGCATCTTTCCCACCACTGTTGTCAGACTGACTGGTTTATAATTTCCTGCTTTCTCTCTCCCACCTTTCTTAAAAAGTGGTCCAACATTTGTCAACCTTCAATCCACAGGAACTGATCCCTAATCTATCGAAATCTGGAAAACAATTACCAACGCATCCACGATTTCCCGAGCCACCTCCTTCAGTACCCGGGTTCTAGACCATCAGGCTCCGGGGACTTATCAACCTTCAGATCTAACAGTCTCTCCAACACCAATTCCTGGCAAATATAAATTCCCTTCAGTTCAGGTCCTTCCGCCACTGTTACCTCAGGGATTGTTTGTGTCTTGCCTAGTGAACACAGATCCGAAGTACCAATTCAATTCTTCTGCCATTTCTTTGTTCCCCGTAATATATTCCCCTGTTTCTTTCTTCAATGGCCCAATTTTAGTCTTAACCATTTTGTTTTTTGCCTTTCACATACCTAAAAAAGCTTTTACTATCCCCTTCTATATTTTTAGTCTGTTAACTTCGTACCTCATTTGTTTTCTCCGCATATTTCCTTCTTAGTAATCCTCTGTTGTTCTTTAAAAGCTTCCGAGTCTTCAGTTTTCCCACTTATCTTTGCTGAGTTATGCTTTTTCTATTTTAACTTTATATGTTTCTTAACTTCCCTCATCAGCCACGGCCACCAATGACTCCTCCTAGGATCTTTCTTCCTTTTTGGAATGAACTGATCCTGCATCTTCTGCATTTTTCACTGACATATCTGCCATTGTTCTTCCACGGTCATCCCTGCTAATGTATTGCACCATTTAACTTTGGTCTGCTCCTCCCTCATAGCTCCATTATTCCCTTTATTCAACAGAAATATTATCACTTCCGATTGTACTCTCTCCCTTTCAAATTGCAGATTGAAATTTATTGGATTATGGTCACTACTTCCTAATGGCTCCTTCACTTCGAAGTTCCTGATCAATTCTGGTTCGTTGCACAATACCAGATCCAGAATTGCCTTCTCCCTGGTCGGCTCCAGCACCAGCTGTTCTAAGAATCCATCTCTGAGGCACTCCACAAAGTCTCTTTCTTGGGGTCCAATACAATCCTGATTCTCCCAGTCTACCTGAATGTTGAAATCCCCAATAACAACTGTAGTGATATCTTTGTGACAGACCAATTTCAGCTTCTGATTTCACTTATATCCGACATCCAGGCTACTGTTTGGGGGCCTGCAGATAACTCCCAAGAGTGTCTTTTTACGCTTAGAATTTCTCAGCTCTATCCACACTGACTCTACATCCCCTGACTCTAGGTTCCACCCGCACAAGGGACTGAATATCACCTCTTATCAACAGGGCCATCCCACCCCCTCTGCCCGTCAGTCTTTCCTTACGTTAGCACGTGTAGCCTTGAATATTCATTTTCCAAGCACTGTCCACTTGAAGCCATGTCTCAGTTATCACCAGAATATGGTATCTGCCAATTTTCAAAAGAGCGTCAAGCTCATCCATCTTATTTATCATACTTCGTGCATTCATATTTAAAGTATTTTTAAATTTGTTACTGCCCTCACTCTTCTCATCAACTCCTATTTCACGCAACCTTACAGTATGATCCCTTTTTGCATTTTCTGCCTCATTGATACAGTTGTCTTTCTTGACTTCCCTTGTTCTAACTTGCCCTTCAATTTCCTTCTTCATCATCCAGTTTGTCCCCTCCACCCCCACTCCCTCCCCCCCACCACTTAGTTTAAATGCAGCTGTATTGCAGTCGCAAACCTGCCTGCTAAAATGCTGGTCTCCAACCTATTAAGGTGCAAACTGTCTCTCTTGTATAATTTATGCTTACCACAAAACATACCCCAGTGATCCAAGAATTTAAATCCTTGCTTCCTGCACAGTTCCCAGCCACACATTCAAGTCCATTATCTTATTGTTTCTGGCCTCATTAGACTGAGGATCTGGAAACAAACCGGAGATAACCACCCTGGACATCCTGCTTTTCAGCCTTCTTCCTAGTTCTCCGAAGTCCCGCTGTAGTATGTTCCTCCTCTTCTTCCCAACATCATTTGTGCCAACATGTACCACCACGTGTGGCTCTTCACCTTTGTCCTTGAGGATTTCCTGCAGTCCGTCTGTGATGTCTTTTACCCTGGCACCAGGAAGGCAACACACCATCCGTAAGTCCCGGCTGCTGCCACAAAACCCCGTCAGTTCCTCTCACTGTGGAGTCCCCTATGACCACGGCTCTGTGCGATGTCCGACTCTATCGCTCTGTCTCATCGTCAACCTTTGATTGACAGACCTGGCCGCCGGGCGGACTGGCAGTGTCATCTGTCTCTACTGTTTCCAAATGATTCAACTTGTTCCTGACATGTGCTTCCCCCGGAGTCTCTTGCACCTGTCTCCTCTCTGCCTTCCACATCGTCTGCTCTCTTCTGCTCTTTTCTGGTATGGTCGGTGTAATAACCTCACTGAAGGTCTTGCCCAGAAAGATCTCGTTTTCTCAGATGAGCCTAACTTCCTCAAGTTTTTCATCAGTGCTGCAACATGCTCGGTCAGTAGCTGAACGTGCACACACTTTCCACATTTAAACGAGCCATACAGATCTGAGTCATTGACTTCCCACATCAAGCACGTAGCACACTGAACCAGCTGGGCAGTCATGTCTTCACCCTCTTCAACTGTGGCGTAATCATTTCACTCAACCTCCTTGTCAAAGACTCCTGAGCAAAAGCCACACTCTTCACTCTGTAGTGTCAGTGATGCCAGCCTTATGTAGCTTCAGAGCCATTGAATTATCTGGATTCCCAATCATCTTCACCACGTTGTATGTTTCCGCTTTTGGTCTGAGGCCTTATTACTCATGGCTGCCTTGTCCCTCAATGTTTGGCAATTCCTGTGGGCTGTGTTCCTTTGTACAGTGCACATACAATATGTTCAAATGCTGGGTCTGATGCCAGAACTTTTCTTTCCAATAATATGACAGTCACTAACTTTGGGAAGAACCCAGCAAGCCAATATATTGAATTCCCGGAAGAAAGTGGATTAAGTAAAATAAGTTGGGACACGAGAAGTAAGAATTTATAGCACACATCCTGATAAGAATGAGACTAGAGTTGGGAATATCAGAAAAGGGGGAAAGTTGAGAGAAAGGGAAGGTATCACTTCAGATGAGGATCAAATAATGTTTTAATGCTTTATACATTTTGTACATCATGTGCATCATTTTTCGTTAACTGTGAATCCGTTGTTCATTCAGAATGTTTTGTACACATATGAACAATGTTCTTTATCTGAACACACATTGATTAAACAGTGTATATAAAATAATTTTTCCTCCATTTCAAACGGTCCTGTTGTCGTGATAGCAGGACATATGAACACCAACTGGCCATCAAAAGACATGACCCACTATCACAAAGAAGGACACCACATTGACTGTGACAACACACACTTCCTAGGACAAAGCCACGCACGAAACTTCTGAGAGGCATGACATTCTAGCGGGAAGTACATCAATAAACATATCAATTTAGATCCTAACTACCTTCCCTTGAAATAAACTGGAAAAAACATCATGCGCCTTAAGAAACCAAGACCTATAAATAGAAAGACAGGACATACCAACAGTGCGTCACCAGAGACTCTCCCTGATGATGTTACCTAGTCATGGTGACGAAACATCTGAAAACAAACCTTCAAACTCAGCGAGCTCACTTACATACTTATAAATGGTTATCTTTCTCTTAATAGTGGGATTTGGGGCTGCTCTGTCATTCAGCTTTTAACAGATTACGTGGCGAGGTGAGCTTTTCTGGGTGTGTGGTTTTAATTAACAGAGGGGTTAGACATCAACTTCATAACGGTTTGAGTGCTTGTCGTATGGGATTTGAACAGATTTTGGCTTTAAAAGGTCCCAGCAGATTCCATCACTTGGCAGTTAGTGACCTAGATCTTCAAATAAAATAGGTGACAAAATGCATTTAATTTTGCTTCCTTGTGGTTGGTTAAATTAAAAGAAATGGCTTTTAACATTACTAAAGAGGTTCTGAGGTTTGAAGATGATTCACAAGTTTGCCAACAAAGTTTAGAAAGACAAAGGAAGGGCATCCTTTTAGAATTAACATGTAGATTAGAATTGGGTTTCACCAGGGACAAAAGGAAAGCTGTCACCAGAATGGAGTTGGTCAAGCACTTTGTGTATCAGAAAAGCAGGAAACTGCAGTCGAGTTGGAAAAAAACTTAAATTGCAAGTGGGGCAATTGGAGTTAGAAGATAAAGAGAGAGACTGAAAGAGGTAGGTAAGTAACAGGTAGTAATAAAACCAGCACCTTTCTTGCCAATTCCTGTATTCGTAGAACCATTCACGTGGCTTATGATTAATTGTGGAGCTCCCCTTTCTAAAGTAAAAGTGGAAACCAATATTTGCTGATCATAATGGATGTGTCTACCAGATTTCCATGGATAATTCCATTATGGGGTGTTAAGGCAAAAAGGGAGGTAGAGGAGTTGTTGGTACCTTTACTCACTGTGAGCTACGCACTGTATTTCAGTCAGACCAAGGGTCTCATTTTACCGATCAGCTGTTTAAGGACGACATGGATAGCTTCGGCACGCAGCAGTTTAAATCAAGTGCATCCCATCGCGAATCACAGGGGCCTTGGAAAGTTGGCATCAGAAGCTGAAGACAATATTAACAGCGTACTGTCAGAATTACCCAAATGATTGGAATAAATGCGTCTCATTATATTGTTTGCCATTGGAGATGCCCCAAATAAATCTGCTCACTTTACATCCTTTGAGTTAATATTCATATATGAAGTGAGAGGTCCTTTGAAATTAATTAAATTTAAATTGACAGACCGAAGTCAGAGATCTCACATTTGGATTATGTATCTGAGGTAAGGGTGAAATTAGATGGAGTAGGTGAGTTAGCTAAACAACACCTGAAGAGGGCACAGCATGGAATGAAGCAGGTGACAGATAAAAACGCTGAAACTTTGACGGTTTCCCGTGGGATGACATATTAGTATTGCCAGCAGTGGTAGGAAATCCCTTCAAAGCCAGGTTTAGTGGCCCCTTTCAAATAAAAAAAAATGTTGAGTCAGTTAAACTATCTGGTAAAGGTACTGGATATGACAAAAAATGCCAGAGAATGTCATGTGAATGAATAATGTTCCAGAAACATTGAAGACTCCGGATCAGAGTTGTGGCCAGTTGAATAAATTGTGCAGTTTATCTGTATGATGTAGTGATCTTTAGCAAGTGATTGAAAGCTCACATGTTACAGTTGACAGAGCATGTTGAATAATTGTAAGAAGCAAACTTGGTAATAAACTTAAAGAAAACAGAATTCGCGAAGGCAGAAGTGATGTTCTTGGGACATTACATTGGCCATGGAAGGTTGACCCCACGGAACACAAAGACGAAGGGCTTTGAGGAATTTCCACGACCATCCTCGAAGAAAGAGATGCTTCGATTTTTGGAACTGAGTGGATTCTATCGGAAGTTTGTTGCAAAACTCAGCAGTGTATTGGCACCACTGATGGATTTATTAAAGAAGACACATAATTGTGGTGGACAGAACAATGCCAGGAGGCATTCGAGAATTTTAAAGCCGGATTAATCATCGCACCAGTTTTAGCTGCACCAAATATTTTGAAAAAATTGAAAATTATATTTGATGCTAGGGGTATAGGTGTTGGAGAAGTATTGATACAGCAAGATGGTGTTGGCATTGAATGGCCAATTAGCTACTTGTCGGAAAAAACAATATCCACCAGAAAAAAAATACAAAATCTCCCTTATTGTAAAAGAATGATTAAGTTTCGCACGGGACTGACAATATTTTGATGTTTGGATTAGTGGTGCTGGAAGAGCACAGCAATTCAGGCAGTCCGAGGATTTTGCCTGTTCTCGGATGCTGCCTGAATTGCTGCGCTCTTCCAGTACCACTAATCCAGAATCTGGTTTCCAGCATCTGCAGTCATTGTTTTTACCTCAATATTTTGATGTATATATGACAAACAAATTGTCAGAGATGGTTGTGGGCAACGACAACCCTCTCGCTTTTTTTAATATTTAAAGAACAGAATATGAGACTATTTCATTGGAGTCTTATGTTACCGACTTTAACCTTACAAAACGTACATGCAGTGGGTCCTAAAATGCAATAGCAGATGTGTTATCCTAGATTTAATGGAAAAAGTTTCGATAAGATTTGACCTATTGCAGTGTTATATATGTGTGCAGAATTCATATGTATGGCTGAGATTAATACTTTTGGAATTCATAATAATGGGATTAAGAATTGTGGAAAAGAAATGAAACCATTTTTTCATTCTGCTGGTTCATGATTTTTTTTTCTGAAGTGGGGAGGTGTTATGAAGCCGAAAGCATGTCCGGTCACTTTCAGACAGAACGGGTTTTGCTGAATAGAAAGTACAGCCACAGATGCCAGCTAAAGTTCACTCTGTTCCACATGTCACCATTAGCTGGGAAATGGATACCTGAGTTTTGGTTTCTGTTTCGACAACAATTCAAATAAAACCAAAGAGTTCAAATAACGCTCAGGATACCAGAAGCCAACGGAATTTGAATATTATTGTTTGGACACCTGGAAAGCAATCAAATTATGAGAATTATTGTATCATGGGAATATATAATCCCAGTATTTTGAACTCTAGAGGGAGAGCCACTGCCATCCAACAGCAGTGTAACTGCTGTAGAGCAGGAGTGCTAACTGGTCATCTCAAACACTTTCTATCAAATATACATGTCAATTTAAAAGCTACTTGCAATATATAAAAAAAAAACATGACCCAGGGAGATCAGCAGCTGGAAGAGTGAACACAGCAGGGAAGATAGATTCTGTGTGGTCTTGAGATTATAATGTTTAATATATGGGTTGTTGGAACAGCATATTTTTACAGAGTTGGAGCCAGATAGTAAGTAGCTAAGAAAAGAGGGGCGTGTATTCGTGAATAGTTGTTGTTTAGTATTCACTATTAAAGATAAGAAACTAACTTGTTATTTTTTGTTTAAATAGTGGAATTTAGGAGATCTGTGTTGCTCATATTTTACAAGATTACGAGCTTTTCTGGGTGTTTGGTTTTAATTAACAGAGGGGTTCAACTCTACTTTGTAAATGTCCACCCACGCTCACCCCATTTCCCTGCAGTTGGTCCATATCCTTCCAGTCCTTTCCTATCCACATATTTATCCAAATGCTTTTGAAATATTGTTAATGTACCCCCTCAGCCCCATCTGCTGGCAGCTCAAACACGTACCATCTCTGGGTAAAAAGTGACCCCCCAGGTTCTATTTTATTTCTTCCACTTTAACCTTAAACTGATCCCATCCAGTCCTCGATTCTCTACACCTTGGAAGAAGACTGAGAGCATTGCCCCTATTCATATCCCTCGTGATCTTATATAGCTCTTTTAGGACACCCTACACGCTAAGGAAAATGTCCAAGCTCGTCCAACATCTCCCTATAACTCAAACCATCGGGTCCTGGCAACATCTTTGTGAATTTCTTCTGCACTAGTTCTAGTTTAATAACATCCTCCTGATAACAAAGGTGACAAAACTGAACACAATACTCCAAGTGCGGCCTTACTAAAGTCCTGTGTAACTGCAACATAAATTCCCAACTTCTATACTCAATATCCTGCCTGATGAAGGCCAGTGTGCCAACAGCTTTCTTCACTGCCCTCTCTACATGTGACTCCACTCTGAGAGAACAGTGCACCTGAACACCAAGGTCTCTCTGCCCACTACACCCCTTAAGGCCCTCTCATTCACCGAGAAACTCCTACCTTGATTTGATTTTCCATAATGCAAGACCTCACACTTCTATATTGAATTCCATTTGCCATTTCTCGGCCCACTTCCCCACCTGATTACGGTCCTGCTGCAATTTCTGATAATCTTCCTCACTGAACATGCTCCCACTCACTTTAATGTCATCTGCAAACTTACTAATCATATCTTGTACATTCTCAACCAAGTCATAGATAACAAACAGCAATGGACCCAGACTCCAGTCTGACAAGCATCCTTCCACTAAACCCTCTGCTTCCTATCAACAAGCCAACTGTGTATCCAATTGGTCAGTCCTCCCAGCATTCCATGTGATGTAACCTTCCTGAACAGCCTACCATGTGGAAACTTATCAAAGGTCTTACTGAAATCCATAGAGACTATGGCTGCTGCTCTGTCTTCGTCAACTTTCATGGTCACTTTATCAAAGAACTCTAACAAATTTGGGAAGCAGGATCTCCCACTCACAAGTCTATGCTGACTGCTCCGAATCAAACCCTGTGTAAGTAATGGGTGCAGTCAATGGTATGCTGTCCTTCATTGAAAGATGATTCGAGTACATAAGTAAAGCCATCTTCTTGCTATTGTACAGCCTTGCTGAGAGATCATTTGGGGCACTCTGTACAGATTTGATCTCCTTTGTAAGAAATTATCGCCTTACCAAAGATACGGGTGATGGTAACATGAGGATAGAGTGAAGAAGCTGAGTGTTTAATCAGTAGAACTGTGAGAGACGAAGAAATGGTGATGCTGAAACACGAGGAGTGGCAGCGATCACTTATTTCCAAAAGAGACATTGATAGGGTGAGAAATTCCATACTTTACCCAGGATTGATTGGTTTGATTCATTGTCACGTGTACCTCAGTACAGGGAAACACTTTATTTATGAGCAGTGGTGGCAGGTCATCGTAAGGATGAACTGGCAGACCATAGGGTGGAAATAGGCTTGGACAGAATAAGGCGTTCAGGTTACACTGAACAGGACATGCACTAGACAAGATCAACATGAGTTATACCATCATTATTTGAACTTAGAGAGTCCATTAATCAGTCTAACGTGACTTTCCTAATAGTTTATATGTCTTAATTAACTCTTCCCACGTTATTGTGCAGTCGGTGTGTGAACCTGTACTGAACTCCATGTTGCTCACAATCCCTAACAGCAGCCACAATACATTCCATCTGAAACAGGTAGCCATTCCCACCAGCATCCGCCCTACATAGAGAACACCAGGCTGTCTTCTCGGAGACGAAAGATGCCTTTTTGAGACTTCACACAAGACATATGGCTTCCCTCCTCACCACTAGAAAACCACGTTAAGTGTGTATCATGAGCGACGGCGCCACGAGGAACAACGTGGAGCAATCTGTCTGTGCAGCCTCTGCTCCACTTGGTCATCATACTAGAGCATCATTAGGAGATAGTGAGGACTGTGGGTGCTGGAGATCAGAGTAGACAGTGGTTTGCTGGAAAAGCACAGCAGGAGAGTCGACGTTTTGGGCATAAGCCATTCATCAGGATCAGCATCAATTATCTCATTCTGTCCCCGTGTAAGTGCATTCAGGTGGGAATGGCCTCCTGCTGTTCCTGTGTAAGTGACTCAAGGGATTGAATGGCTTCTTCATCGTCTGTTTGGACAGGGCCAAGGGCCTGATTGGGTTACCCCTGGTTCCTGTTTGACAGCTCGATGTGCTGACAAGTGTGATGATGTTGCAGCTTTAAGAGGTTATTTTGTCCTGGTTTCTTTTAAGAGAGAGAGATTGAATGATCGTTACCAAGCTGGCTAGTTAAGACCACTTGAGTAAACAGGTAGGGAAGCCGAGTGTTTATTTTAATAAAGACTGAATGGGTGTGGCCAGCTCTCACAGATTAGGATCTCTGGGTTTTGCTTTCTCAGTAATAACAGAAACTATTGGGGTCTCCACAGAGTTGGAAGCTTCAGTGACTATCTCCTGGCTTCTACACTCTCTTAATTTTCTCTTGCTGCTGTTTTTAATTTCTGGATTGGAGAAATATTTGTGACATTCTGTGTCTGAATATTCCTTTTTGCCAAGGGCTGTGGTTATGCGATTTTCCTGTATTGGAACAGTTCATTAGTAATAGCTCCACGATCTATTATTCTGTTAACTTGGCCAATAGAATTAAGTTATTCTAAATTTCCCTTTCCTTGGTTTCATTTGATCTTCCGTGTTTAAATAAATGGTGTTTTGCTTCACAACGAGTAGTTTGACCTGTCACATTGCATCTGGAACAGACAGTTTACATTTCATTTAAAATATGGAAATATTAGAGTCTAGGTTACCGCCCTCAAATATTTTTGAGGGGCTCTGGCGTGGTCCATCACACTAGACTCCTTCTCTTCCTGAGTAATAGGCTGGAGGCACTGAATGGGCTGTCCCTGTTCTTCTCCAATACTGTCAATGGTCTGAATGACTTCCTCATATTTCTGTGAAAGCAGAGTGAGCTGCTGAATGAACTCTTGTTTTACTGTGGCAATGTGCAGTGTCAGGCAGTGCTGTTACATGAATGTTAGAGACACTTTACCGGAACAAACCTGAGTGGTGTCTGGGTCTTGCTGCACATGGACAGAGACCAGTTCAGGAGCTGACGAGGGACAAAACGCTCTGAACATTGTGGAATCTTCAGTGACCATTCCCACATTCTGATCTTATGGTGGGGAGGGTGGGGGCGGGGAGACATTGATGAAGAAGCTGAAGCTGTTTGTGAAGAGGAAGCTACCCTGAGGATCTCCCACAGAGCTGAACACATGACTGAGATGATAAACATCTTCCTTTGTGCCATGTTTGACCCCAAACACTGGAGAGTTTACTCTGATTCCCATTAAGTCCAGTTTTGTTAAGTTCCTTGATGCTTCAGAAGTGAACCACTGCCTTGATATCAGGGCCAGTCATTTTTGTCTGAACCCTTGTGTCAGCCTCTTTTGTTCATATCAAGAAGCCATGATATAGGAGCAGCGAGTGCTTTCTTCAAACAGGTGGGATTGAATGTCAGGATTTCTGTTCTCAACGCTGTTCGGGGAGCGAGATGACTGAAAGTATTTCAAGACAAGGTCGAAGGATATTGACCTGTCAGAGAATTGAGGGCTATGAAGAATTGAGAATGAAAGAGGATTTGAGACCAAGAGCATATCAGCCATGATCTTAAGGAAGGACAAGTCAGGCTTGGGGAGTGAACGACCTGCCCATGTTTCTAATGTACTCACATTCTGTTATTGGAACGTTAGTGGGTGTTATTTTCATGAATGTGCAATTACTGAATATTGCAGCCAGGGAGAACAGAGGATATTGTGAATCATCTGTGGGTGAGGTAAGTTGTCTATATTCTCAGTGAATTTGGGTCTACAATATGACCAACAAATGAAGCACAAGTTGCAGAGAGGGGAAATTTTGTAAAGAGAGATGAGGGGCCTCTTTCATATCCAGCCTGGGTTTTCCAATTACATTTCCCAAATCACCTCAAAGCGTGTGGGACTGTCTTGAAGGGCTGAATGGTCTCCTCTGTTTCTGTGCATCAGGTTATAGATGTAAGTAGCCTCGAACCGCTCCTGTCTAGCAGGTTTGAGGGGCTGAATGGAACACAGGAACATGGGACTGAGGAGCAGGAGTGGGCCATTAGACACTTTGATCCTTCTCCACCAGGCAGTAAGATTGTGGCTGATCAGGTTGTGGACTCAGCCCCACTTTCCTGACTGTATCCCATTATCCGTGACTCACTTCCCTGTCAAATATTTAACTAACGCAGTTTTCAGTCATTGTGAACATCGAGGCACAATAAAAACTTCCAGTGAAGAGATTTCCCACTTGAAAGGTCATTTAAGACTTTTTCGTCATTCTTCTTATAGAATCAGAGAGTCCTGCAGAACGGAAACAGACCCGTTAGTCCCATATGTTCACTCCGGAAAGATATCAAATCTGATTTAGTCCCATTTGCCAGCATTTGGCCAATATCCCTCCTGTGGTTGTACCCAACGTGACCACTTCCTCTGACAGCAATTTCTGTACACACAACACTCTCTGTGTGAAACATTTATCTTCAGGTCCTTTCTAAATCATTCGCCCTCTCGCCTTCACCCTATGCTCTCTTGTTCTGGACTCCCCTATATTGGGATCAGAACGTGGCTATTCAGAAAATCGATGTCCCTGATGATTTTGTACACCTCTATAATGTCACCCCTCAGCCTCTTACACTCCAGGGGAAACACCTCAACCTAATCAACCTCTCCCCGAAGCTCAAACCTCCAGTCCTGGGTCATCTGTATAAATCTTTTCTGCAGACAACCGAGTTGTACGCAGTATTCTTAAAGTGGCCTCACCAACATCCTGGGAGAGTTGGATTTGGCTGAATTCCCTTTGCTTTAGGCAGTGAGGAGATTCCAGTGAATTCTGGTTAGGGATCACCCAAAGGGTAGCACGGTGGTTAGCACTGCTGCCTCACAGCACCAGGGAATTGGGTTCGATTCCAGCCTTGGGTGACTGTCTATGTGGAGTTTGCACATTCGCCCCTTGTCTGTGTGAGCTTCTAATGGGTGATCCAGTTTCCTATCACAGGTCAAACTGTGTAGGTTCGGTGGATTGGTCTTGCTAAATTATCTGTAGTGTTCAGGGATATCTAGATTACGCTCATTCGTCAGAGGTAAATATAGGGAAATGGATTGGGAAGGTGGATATGGACTTGTTGGCCCAAAAGGCCTGTTTCCACCCTGCAGGGATTCCATTCAATTAAGAATGGTAACGATGACTTTAGAGGTTCTTTTTTTAGATCGCACACATTGCTGTGATGAGGAAAAATGAAGGAGTGAGAGTGCAAGAGGCCGTTCCTTCTCAGGCAGATTACATTGTCTCCCACTCTGAGCTGAATCACACAGGAATGTCATCCTCTCCCAAACTGTACCATGTGAGCTTTCCTTGTATATTGTCCAAACTATGTCCCCATCACATTCCCTGTTCCATGTCGGTGCACCATTGCTGCTGTCATACATACACAGAGCCATACCCTTAGCAGAAAATAGTCTCGGTCATTTTGAAATATGTTTACATGTCCCTGCGTTATTAAAAAAAATAAAATGTTTAATTTATTCAGAATACCTGTGTTAAAATGAACGCATTTTTTAAACAAATACAGAAATTGCTGGAAAAGCTCGCTAGGTCTCTCAGTACCCAGATGCTGTATTTGTACCAGCCTCCACCATTCCGCTGACAGCTCATTCCATACACACACCACCCTCTGTGTGAAAAGGTGCCCTTTAGGCCTCATCAAAAACTTTCCCCTCTCACTTTCCACCAATGTCCTCTAGTATTGGACGCCCCTAACCTCGGGAAAACCCCTGACTACTCACCCTATCCATGCCCGTTCTGATTTTATAAACCTTTACTGCTGTGAAATGTGGCCCCTATCAACACGAATGGCTGTACTTTCAGTCATCCTGGGCCTAAATTCTGAAATGCAATACTGACACCTCTTCCTTCTCCATCAGGTCACAATTCTAAATCCATTTTAATCAGTTTGTTCAGATGTATCCTGAGACACTTCTGTGGGATTTGCACCTGGACCTTTGTGCCCGGAGGTAGGGACACTAGCATCACTCGGCAATACCCATAAAGCTGTAACATTATTCTCCTGTGTGTTTGTTCATCAGCCTGTTCTAACATGCTGGGACATACCTCTGCAACAGGCAGGACTTGGATCCAGTCCTTCTAGTCCAGAGCTTGGAGCACTACCACATAAGTTCAGGAATTGGAATCAAATCCAGAGATCTGGCTCAGAGGCAGGGACACTACCCAGCACACTACCATACCCAGATTTTGAGTCATATTTTAGAGCCCACTTTCAGCTCGGTGTGCATGTATTACAATCAGGTTACCATTACTGAATTACATAAAACAATTTGTATTATTAATCAAATGCAAGATATTTGTCTCAACTGTAGGATGTTGAGTGTATGTGCTGTGCCATCGAAATTAACTATGACCATCTTTAATCGCTATTATCTGTAGTCTGCAATATTAGGGAAAGAAATACTGCAGACAGACTCTGCCCAATGAAGGGTCTCAAATAGATATTTATTACTGAACAGCAGAGACGAAGGAAGAGCTTAATTTCTGGTCCCAAAACACCGATCACTCTTAACCAAATCTAACGTGCGACTGCCTTCTTCCTAAACCAATGAAATGATACCAGGCCAGTTATTACTGTCCAACCTCTCCTCCTCACTGACTGTGTCTTCAATCTGTCCCACCTCCCCCTATCCACACAAGGCAACCCTAGCTCGGAGTCTTTGTGAAAATCAAGGCCGGAGTGTGCAGGCCTCCTGGAGAGGGGGATGGGCATTTTAAAACTGAAGGGGGTGGGTGAGGTTGCAATAATATCACACACTGGACTGAGGGGTGGCAGATGGAGTTTAGTTTGGATTAATGCGAGGTATTGGATTTGGTAAATCAAACAAGAGCAGGATCTATACAATTAAAAGCAGGGCCTTTGACAGTGTTGTAGGACAGAGACCTAGGCCGTCAGGTATAATTCTTCAAAATTTGCATCTCATACAGATATTGTGGTTAAGAAGTTGTTTAACACACTTGTCTTCATTGGTCAGACCTTTGAGTATCAGAATTGGGACGTCATGTTGTGGTTGTACAGGACATTGGTGAGCTCCCTTCTGGAATACTGTGTCCAGTCTGGTCATCCTGCCTGCTCATTCCATAGGCACACCACGCTCTGGGTGAAAAAGCTGCCCCTTAGGTCACTTTTAAATGTTTCCTTTCTCACCTTAAACCTATGTCCTCTAGCTTTGGTCTCCCTGTACCCTTCGAAAACACCTTGACTATTCACTTTGATATTATTGACCTTGATATAATTAAGATGGAGAGGGTTGAGAACAGATTAACCTGGCTGTTTCTGGGAATGGAGGAAGTGAGCTATAACGAGAGGCTGGTAGGCTGGGACTTTTTTCACTGCAGAGTATGAGATTAAGGGGTAACTTTACAGTGGTTTATAAAATCATGAGGGGTATAAATAAGCTGAAGGGCTGATGTCTTTTCCCTCAAGGTGGGGATTCAAAACTGAGGGATATTTTATGGTGCGAGGAAAAAGATTTACATAAGTCATGAGAGGTAATTATTTTAGATAGAATCTGGCTTGTGTGTGGAATGAACTTCCAGGGGAAGTGGTGAAAGCAGGGACACTTACAACGTTTAAAGGACATTTAGATCAGTACATGGATAAGACATCAGTTTGGATGGTGCTGTGAGCAGCTGCCCTCGCCCTCCCCCTCCCTGAATGTATCTCTGTTGGTTTTCACCCTCTGCCAATGTCTGTGCAGTGGCGTGGGGAGGCCAGCAGAGGGTGGCATTGCATCACTTTAAGCACCACAGAGACAGCCAGACCTGCCCCACACAGACACACACAGATACACACACAGGGATGGTTAGGGCACTACGTGTAGCTCATCTGGTAACTTAAATGAAACATAAAGAAATGCTCAATTTGCCTCGTAAACTGTTAAAATATGAGTGTCAGATCTACCAAATCCCACTGTTTAAATAAAAACAACATTTTTTTTTACTCTGAAAGTGAACATTTTACATTAACTATTCACAACTCTGGGACCCCCCCCCCCCCCCCCCCCTTCTCTTAACTGCTTATTACCCGACTCCAGCTCTATAACAATATACTGTGTCTGAGTCTGCCATCCTCTCAAAGCACACGTGCTTGTAAGCTCTCCGTTCAGAACACAATTCACCCTCGCTTAAAGGTACAGTACATGCTTTCAACTTCATCACATTATACCCTGATGAATATCGATAAGTGGAACCTATCCACATTTCTCTTGCTCTGTGGTTTGTCAATATTTCATTTGCTCCGTCTGGTGTGTGTCAGGATTTTTGTTGCTCCATTGACAGCATGTCATTATTCGACTTTGTCCATAGGAATCTATCAGTATTTCACTTGCTCACACTCGTGTGTGTGGGGCTGGATTTCAGTTGTTTCATGGGGACTGTGACGCTATGACAATCTCAATGTTTGTAGATGGCACCGAACCTGGAAGAACTCTGCAGTCTATGGAGGACAGTGTGGAACTCTAACAGGACAGTCACACGTTGGTGTAGTGTTCAGGTTTAAGGCAGATGGGGATCAGTGCAGAGCAGTGTGAGGTGATACACTTTGGTAGGAAATACAATGAAAGACAGTTTAAAACAGGCTGTGCCATTATAAAGGGGGTGCAGGAACAGAGAGTCCTGGGTGTATATGAGCACAGATTGTTGAAGATGTCAGGACAAGTGGGGAGAGCAGTAACTATCATAGATTAGTTTCAGTATCTGAGCTGTTTACAGGGGGAGGTGTAGGAGGGAGCCTCCGTGCTCCCTTCCTGGGAGGTGGTGGTGACGATGTGTAGGTGGGGGACATGGTCATGGTGAGATGTCCAGAGGGAGTCAGTCCACAGTGTTGTATCCATGCCGTGTTATTAATGGGGGGGGGGGGGTAATGTGGAGGGAGAGAGAGAACAGAAAGAGACAGACAGAGACAGAGAGAGACAGAGACAGAGAGAGAGAGAGAAGGTGCTGCATGCGGCAGTGAGAGTGATGGACCATGAGCCTTGTTCGGGGGTCGGTGCTATAAAAGATATACAGTGAGTGTGAGGGAGCAGAGAGATTACAGTGAGCCTTATCCTGACAGAGCGGGGAAGGTTATTGATGCTTGTCCTGTATTGCTGGGCATTTCTTCAGACCGCAGATACTGCACTGAGCTGGGAGTGAGCTCAGACCATGCTCGGTGGGTCTGGTGGTGTGGCCCACTCTGGGAAGAGAATGGTCCCCCTCTGTACTAGCCCATTCACCAGGACCTCCGTGCTCCTGTTGACAAACCGTGGTGTAATTGCCCCTTATCTGCCATGCTCGGGGTAAACTGTGCAGGGCAGTTCCTAACAGAGAAAGCTCAACCGTGTGCTCAGTGGCCTTTTAAAGATGGTGCCAGTGTCATGGATCATGGAATATCCAGGGACACCCGGGCGATGGTGAGTACCTCCAGCCATATTGGGTGGGAGAATTGGGCTGGTATTGAATGAGAGGGACACCATGGGGTGGGTGGTTAATGAGGTGAGTTCGATAAGATAGCACCAGGAAACTAGTTCGGCCTCGTGTTGATGATCCCTCCGTCACAGTCAATGGAAATGGCACTGAGACAAATTATTGTTAGATTTAGCCCAATGAGTCAAAGACTCTGTTGACCCTACACCCAGATACAAAGCTGCAGAACAAATACTCATCTAAAACTCTGCATTACCTGAACTCCCATCAATATCATGTTCACCTACAATTCCTGGAAACACTTATGTTACAGGATGCTGTTAAAATGTTTTCATTTCTGCATTCTGAAACCTGGGAACACATCCTTCCATAACACTGCCTCTCAGTCTCCCCCTCTCTGTCTAATTCCCATACCCCTCCCATTTGTTATTGTTTAAACTGATTCCCCCTCCATCTCTGTATCTCTGTGCAGTGATGTTCACACTCACAGCATCCCCCTTGTCAGGGCACAATGGAGAGATGGAGTTGTAAATGGATGGGAGCTGTACATCCTGTCACTTCCAGCCGGGCTGCAAGTTTCCCCACACTGGGCAGGGATCTCACACACTGTTACTGAGCAATGCAATGGGGAGGGGTACACAGCCCTACATGCTGGGAGGGTAACTGCTCCTGGGTTACAGATCAATGCACTGGGGTGGGGTACACAGTCCTACATGCTGGGAGGGTAAATGCTCCTGGGTTACAGATCAATGCACTGGTTTGGTGTATACAGCCCTACATGCTGGGAGGGTAACTGCTCCTGGGTTACAGATCAATGCACTGGGGTGGTGTACTAAAGCCCTACATGCTGGGAGGGTAACTGCTCCTGGGTTACAGATTAATTCCCCGGTGATCACTGCGCAGGTCGCTGTGCTGGTCAGACTATCTGGTTGAGTTTTATAGATAATGCACTGATGTGGTCTGCACAGCTCCGCGTGTTGGACAGATATCTACTACGGGGTTATCGATCAGAGCACTGCTGTGGTCTGCACTTCTCACCACGCTGGACAGATTATAGGTCAATGCCCTGATCTGATCTGTGCAGTGCTCCACTCTGGACAGATTGCTGGATTGTATTGACCAGTGCAATGGATGAATCTGGACAGATTGCTGGTTTGTACTGAGCAGGACACTGGCCTGGTCTGCACAGTGTTCCACGGTGAACAGATATCTCCCCTGGGTTGGTGTCTGGGCTGGTTCTGTGCGGTGGATTGAGAATGTGGTATATCTAACCATTTCAGCTGATCTGGCAATGCCTTTAGTTTCCATTCCTGTGATTGGAACCTCCGTCTCTCACCCCATTAATGTTACAGTGGGTCCACGTACAGTACATCATGTTGGTGGGGGGGGGGGGGGGGAGTAAGGGGAAAGGTGATGGACAGGTCAAGGAGATCTCCGGAACGTTCTGTCCCTGACATTCTGTAACTGACATTCACCGGAACGTTCTGTCCCCGACATTCTATAACTGACATTCCCCGGAACATTCTGTCCCCGACATTCTATGACTGACATTCCCCGGAACGTTCTGTCCCCGACATTCTATAACTGACATTCCCCGGAACATTCTGTCCCCGACATTCTATAACTGACATTCCCCGGAACGTTCTGTCCCCGACATTCTATAACTGACATTCCCCGGAACGTTCTGTCCCCGACATTCTATGACTGACATTCCCCGGAACGTTCTGTCCCCGACATTCTATAACTGACATTCCCCGGAACATTCTGTCCCCGACATTCTATAACTGACATTCCCCGGAACGTTCTGTCCCCGACATTCTATGACTGACATTCCCCGGAACGTTCTGTCCCCGACATTCTATAACTGACATTCCCCTGAACGTTCTGTCCCCGACATTCTATAACTGACATTCCCCGGAACGTTCTGTCCCCGACATTCTATGACTGACATTCCCCGGAACGTTCTGTCCCCGACATTCTATAACTGACATTCCCCGGAACGTTCTGTCCCTGACATTCTATAACTGACATTCCCCGGAACATTCTGTCCCCGACATTCTATAACTGACATTCCCCTGAACGTTCTGTCCCCGACATTCTATAACTGACATTCCCCGGAACGTTCTGTCCCCGACATTCTATGACTGACATTCCCCGGAACGTTCTGTCCCCGACATTCTATAACTGACATTCCCCGGAACGTTCTGTCCCTGACATTCTATAACTGACATTCACCGGAACGTTCTGTCCCCGACATTCTATAACTGACATTCCCCGGAACGTTCTGTCCCCGACATTCTATAACTGACATTCCCCGGAACATTCTGTCCCCGACATTCTATAACTGACATTCCCCGGAACGTTCTGTCCCCGACATTCTATGACTGACATTCCCCGGAACGTTCTGTCCCCGACATTCTATAACTGACATTCCCCTGAACGTTCTGTCCCCGACATTCTATAACTGACATTCCCCGGAACGTTCTGTCCCCGACATTCTATGACTGACATTCCCCGGAACGTTCTGTCCCCGACATTCTATAACTGACATTCCCCGGAACGTTCTGTCCCTGACATTCTATAACTGACATTCACCGGAACGTTCTGTCCCCGACATTCTATAACTGTCATTCACCGGAACGTTCTGTCCCTGACATTCTATAACTGACATTCCCCGGAACGTTCTGCCCCCGACATTCTATAACTGACATTCCCCGGAACGTTCTGTCCCTGACATTCTATAACTGACATTCCCCAGAACGTTCTGCCCCCGACATTCTATAACTGACATTCCCCAGAACGTTCTGTCCCCGACATTCTATAACTGACATTCCCCGGAACGTTCTGTCCCTGACATTCTATAACTGACATTCCCCAGAACGTTCTGCCCCCGACATTCTATAACTGACATTCCCCGGAACGTTCTGTCCCCGACATTCTATAACTGACATTCCCCGGAACGTTCTGTCCCCGACATTCTATGACTGACATTCCCCGGAACATTCTGTCCCCGACATTCTATAACTGACATTCCCCGGAACGTTCTGTCCCCGACATTCTATGACTGACATTCCCCGGAACGTTCTGTCCCCGACATTCTATAACTGACATTCCCCTGAACGTTCTGTCCCCGACATTCTATAACTGACATTCCCCGGAACGTTCTGTCCCCGACATTCTATGACTGACATTCCCCGGAACGTTCTGTCCCCGACATTCTATAACTGACATTCCCCGGAACGTTCTGTCCCTGACATTCTATAACTGACATTCACCGGAACGTTCTGTCCCCGACATTCTATAACTGTCATTCACCGGAACGTTCTGTCCCTGACATTCTATAACTGACATTCCCCGGAACGTTCTGCCCCCGACATTCTATAACTGACATTCCCCGGAACGTTCTGTCCCTGACATTCTATAACTGACATTCCCCAGAACGTTCTGCCCCCGACATTCTATAACTGACATTCCCCAGAACGTTCTGTCCCCGACATTCTATAACTGACATTCCCCGGAACGTTCTGTCCCTGACATTCTATAACTGACATTCCCCAGAACGTTCTGCCCCCGACATTCTATAACTGACATTCCCCGGAACGTTCTGTCCCCGACATTCTATAACTGACATTCCCCGGAACGTTCTGTCCCCGACATTCTATAACTGACATTCCCCGGAACGTTCCGTCCCCGACATTCTATAACTGACATTCCCCGGAACGTTCCGTCCCCGACATTCTATAACTGACATTCCCCGGAACGGTCTGTCCCCGACATTCTATAACTGACATTCCCCGGAACGTTCTGCCCCCGACATTCTATAACTGACATTCCCCGGAACGTTCTGTCCCCGACATTCTATAACTGACATTCCCCGGAACGTTCTGTCCCCGACATTCTATAACTGACATTCCCCGGAACGTTCTGTCCCCCACATTCTATAACTGACATTCCCCGGAACGTTCTGCCCCCGACAGTCTATAACTGACATTCCCCGGAACGTTCTGTCCCCGACATTCTATAATTGACATTCCCCGGAACGTTCTGTCCCTGACATTCTATAACTGACATTCCCCGGAAAGTTCCGACCCGGCATTCTATAACTGACATTCCCCGGAACGTTCTGTCCCCGACATTCTATAACTGACACTCCCCGGAACGTTCCGTCCCCGACATTCTATAACTGACATTCCCCGGAACGTTCTGTCCCCGACATTCTATATGTGCCATTTTTGTCAGTAATTCCGAACTTCCCATTTGTTATTCCAGCTCCAATTATTTTAATAAATCCCTGAATATAGGGACACATTTGAAAATCTCACTGGGTCCCCGATCAAACGGGTCCCTTTGCCTCCAGGCTGATGGATAATGGGTTTGTTTTCCTTCCTCACAGTTAACGTAGTGACCATCTACGTCCTGCTTTATAAAGATTGTGGATTGTCTCCATGTGTCAGACGTTACCTGGGGGCCATGGCAGCGGCGGATCTCCTGGTCATTATCCTCGACCTGATCCTGAGACACATTCCCATTGTTTATCGGGAACAGTTTTATTTCCTGAGGGACTCCGTCCCCGTGTGTAATATCCACGCCGTCCTGCTTTATGCAGCCACTGACTGCTCTGTCTGGTTCACCGTCGCTTTCACCTTTGATCGGTTTGTGGCCATTTGTTGCCAGAAGCTGAAAAGTAAATATTGCAGTGAGAAGACGGCGGCTGTGGTTCTGGGAGCAGTGACTGTGCTGAGCTGTTTAAAGAACATTTCCTGGTATTTTATGGTCACGGCTCGATATTGGCTGATGAACGCCCCCCTGGTTTTGTGAGGTAACATTCGCTGTTGTATTCTCCAGTGTCTGGGTCACAATCGAGTTCCTCCACCACATTCTAACCCCGGGGGTCCCATTTCTCCTGGTTCTGCTGCTCAATGTTCTCACCGTCAGACACATTGTAGTGACCAGCAGAGCCCGCAGGAGACTCCGCGCTCACACCAATGGGGACGCTCAGTCTGACACTGAAATGAGAAACCGAAAAAAATCCATCATTTTACTGTTTGTGATCTCGGCCAATTTCATCCTGTTATGGTCAATGTTTATGCTGTATTCTATATGGGGTCGGATGTGGTGGATTGGGTATAAGTCTGTGTATCTCTATCCCTTTGTGCAGGAATTGGGCTTCATGCTGCAGCTCCTCAGTTGCTGCACAAACACCGCGATTTATGCCGTGACCCAGACTAAGTTCAGGCAGCAGCTGAAGAATGTGCTGAAATATCCCTTCACCCAGATCCATCCATCCATCAAATGCCCTCATTAATCAATCCATCCGGGATTTTCTCATTTCAGTTCAGTGTTTCAGCGATGGAGCAGCCTGTCGCTATGGTAACAGACTGAGGGTTGCGCTGGGTTGTCCATCCTTATCCCACAGGGGGGTTACAGGGAAACATTTCAATGTTTCTCACAACTCAGGGGCCAGTGAGAAAAGGCACCGTCCCACTGACTGTATCCATCACTTCCATTTGTAACCAATAAAAATGTTGATTAAAGCGTGCCCAGCAGCAGAGTGACCGATGTTGTTGGGTGTCTTTGTGCTGGAGAAGCTGAGCTGGAGAGAGACAGACTCAGCCCCAAGTCCTGGTCCTCAGGGAAGGGGAGGGCACCGCGCCCTGAGCTCAGGAGCTGGGTTTAACTCCCTCTGACACCCCCCTACTCCAACCTGGCCTCCCCATTTCCTCTCCTCCACTCTCTCCACCTGTCTCCACTCTTTCCTCTCCCCCTCCCCTCCACTCTCTCTCTCTCCTACAGTCTGTCTCCCTCCCGCAATTTCATCTCTACTCCATTTCTTCCCCTCCTCTCACCTTCCACATCTCTCTGTCATCTCACAACCACCCCTCCAACCACATGCAGCCACAGCACCACCCAGTACCCCACTCCCCAGTCTCTGGATCAGAGGGAGAGGGATGCGTCAGGGAGACAGACTGCGTCAGATAGGGAGGGAGGGGCAGGAGGGAGAAAGATTTAGTCAGAGAGAAACAGAGGGAGATGAGGAGAAAGAGAGACTGAGAGAAGGTGGATCGCGAGTGAGAGAAGGTGGAGAGAGAGTGAAAGAGCAGGGAGAGAGAGAGAGAGAGAGAGAGGGCGGGGGCAAGAGAGAGATAAGATGAGGGAGAGAGAGAGAAATAGGGGAGGACATAATGAGATATGGGTCAGAGAGTGGGGGACAGAGAGTGGGGGACAGAGAGTGGGGGACAGAGAGAGGGGGACAGAGAGAGAGTGATGGAGAGAGGGGGGACATAGAGAGGGCTGGGACCAAGAAAGCAGGACAGAGAGTGGGGGGGGGGGGCAGAGGGGGGGGGGATAGACAGAGGGGGACAGTGAGAGAGGGGGACAGAGAGAGAGGGGACAGAGAGAGGGGGGACAGAGAGAGGGGGGACAGAGAGAGGGGGGACAGAGAGAGAGGGGACAGAGAGAGGGGGACAGAGAGAGAGTGATAGAGAGAGGGGGGACATAGAGAGGGCTGGGACCAAGAAAGCAGGACAGAGAGTGGGGGGGGGGGGGGCAGAGGGGGGGGATAGACAGAGGGGGACAGTGAGAGAGGGGGACAGAGAGAGAGGGGACAGAGAGAGGGGGGACAGAGAGAGGGGGGACAGAGAGAGGGGGGACAGAGAGAGGGGGACAGAGAGAGAGGGGACAGAGAGAGAGTGGGACAGTGAGAGAGGGGGACAGAGAGAGGGGGGGACAGAGAGAGGGGGGGACAGAGAGCAGGGGGACAGAGAGAGGGGACAGAGAGAGGGGGGACAGAGAGAGGGGGGACAGAGAGAGGGGGGACAGAGAGCAGGGGGACAGAGAGCAGGGGGACAGAGAGAAGGGGGACAGAGAGAAGGGGGACAGAGAGCAGGGGGACAGAGAGAAGGGGGACAGAGAGGGTGGGGACTGGGAGAAAGGGGGACAAAGAGACTGGGGTGCAGTAGAGAGGGGGGATGAGGGTACAGAGAGAGGGGATCAGATAGAGGGGGGAAAGTGAGAGAGCGAAAGAGAGAAGGGGGCAGAGGGGGCGGAGTGAGAGCGGGGGGACAGAGAGAGAGGAGGGGCAGAGGGGGCAGAGAGAGTGGGACAGAGAGAGGGGGAGACAGAGAGAGGGGGACAGAGAGGGGGACAGAAGGGGGGACAGAAAGTGGAGGGGACAGGAAGAGCGAGAAAGAGGTGGGATAGAGACAGAGGACAACAGAGTGGGGAGTACAGAGAGGGCGTACATAGAGGGGGACAGAGAGAGGGGTGGCGGGGGGAAGAGAGGGGTGTGACAGAGAGAGAGGAGGACAGAGAGAGAGGGGGACAGAGAGTGGGACAGAGAGTGGGTACAGAGAGGGCGTACATAGAGGGGTACAGAGAGTGGGACAGAGAGTGGGTACAGAGAGGGCGTACATAGAGGGGGACAGAGAGAGGGGTGGCGGGGGGAAGAGAGGGGTGTGACAGAGAGAGAGGAGGACAGAGAGAGAGGGGGACAGAGAGTGGGACAGAGAGTGGGTACAGAGAGGGCGTACATAGAGGGGGACAGAGAGAGGGGTGGCGGGGGGAAGAGAGGGGTGTGACAGAGAGAGAGGAGGACAGAGAGAGAGGGGGACAGAGAGTGGGACAGAGAGAGAGGGGGACAGAGAGTGGGACAGAGAGTGGGTACAGAGAGGGCGTACATAAAGGGGGACAGAGAGAGGGGGCAGAGGGCGGACAGAGAGAGGGGGGTACAGAGAGTGAGGTACAGAGAGGGAGGAACAGAGAGGGGGAAGAGAGGGGGGCAGAGAGGGGGACAGACAGAGGGGAACGGTGAGAGATGGGGGACAGAGAGAGGGGAATGGAGGGGGGGACAAGGAGGGGGGACACAGAGAGGTGAACGGAGAGAGAGAGAGAGGGGGGACAGAGAGAGGGGAATGGAGAGAAAGGGGGACAGAGGGGGAACGGAAAGGGGGGACAGAGCGAGGGGACAGAGAGAGGGGAACGGAGAGAGAGTGGGGACAGAGAGAGGGGACAGAGAGAGAGGGACAGTCAGAGGGGGAGAGAGAGGGGGGAACAGAGAAAGGGGAACAGAGAGAGGTGGAAAGAGAGAGGGGGACAGAGAGAGGAGGAATGTGAGAGGGGGACAGAGAGGGGGAGAAAGAGACATGGGGTGACAGAGTGAAGGGGACAGGGGGTGCAGAGAGTGTGGTACAGAGGGGGCAAACTGAGAGCAGGAGGGCAGAGAGAGAGGGAGGGACAGAGAGAGGGGGACAGAGGGGGCAAACTGAGAGCAGGAGGGCAGAGAGTGAGGGAGGGACAGAGAGAGGGGGACAGAGGGGGCAAACTGAGAGCAGGAGGGCAGAGAGAGAGGGGGGGACAGAGAGAGTGGACAGAGGGGGCAAACTGAGAGCAGGAGGGCAGAGAGAGAGGGAGGGACAGAGAGAGGGGACAGAGGGGGCAAACTGAGAGCAGGAGGGCAGAGAGAGAGGGAGGGACAGAGAGAGGGGACAGAGGGGGCAAACTGAGAGCAGGAGGGCAGAGAGAGAGAGGGAGGGACAGAGAGGGGGGACAGAGGGGGCAAACTGAGAGCAGGAGGGCAGAGAGAGAGGGAGGGACAGAGAGAGGGGACAGAGGGGGCAAACTGAGAGCAGGAGGGCAGAGAGAGAGGGAGGGACAGAGAGAGGGGACAGAGGGGGCAAACTGAGAGCAGGAGGGCAGAGAGAGAGGGAGGGACAGAGAGAGGGGGACAGAGGAAGAGGGGGACAGAGAGAGAGGAGGACAGAGAGAGGAGGGAACAGAGGGAGACGGGGTCAGAGAGAGGCGTGGCGGGGGGGAAGAGAGAGGTGTATCAGAGAGAGAGGAGGACAGAGAGAGGAGGGAACAGAGGGAGACGGGGTCAGAGAGAGAGGGGTGACGGGGGGGAAGAGAGAGGTGTGACAGAGAGAGAGGGGGACAGAGAAAGAGGGGGACAGAGAGTGAGAGGGGGACAGAGAGAGAGGGGGAGACAGAGAGAGAGGGGGGGGACAGAGAGAGAGGGGGACAGAGAGATGGGGGGACAGAGAGAGGGGGGACAGAGAGAGAGGGGGACAGTGAGAGGGGGACAGAGTGAGAGAGAGGGGGGGACAGAGAGAGAGAGGGCACAGAGAGGGGGACAGAGAAAGAGGGGGGACAGAGAGAGGGCAGAGAGAGAGGGGGACAGAGAGAGAGGGGGGACAGAGAGAGAGAGCGGGACAGAGAGAGAGGGGGACAGAGAGAGGGGGGGACAGAGAGAGGGGGACAGAGAGAAAGGGGGACAGTGAGAGGGGGACAGAGAGAGAGGGGGACAGAGAGAGGGGGGAAGAGAGAGGTGTGACAGAGAGAGAGAGGGGGACAGAGAGAGAGGGGGACGGAGAGAGAGGAGGACAGAGAGAGAGGAGGACAGAGAGAGGAGGGAACAGAGGTAGACGGGGTCAGAGAGAGGGGTGGCGGGGGGGAAGAGAGAGGTGTGACAGAGAGAGAGGAGGACAGAGAGAGAGAGGGGGACAGAGAGAGAGGGGGACAGAGAGAGAGGGGACAGAGAGAGAGAGGGGGACAGAGAGAGAGAGGGTGACAGAGTAAGAGGAGGAACAGAGAGCGCGGGCAGAGAGAGGGGACAGAGGAAGGGGGGATAGAGAGAGAGCGTCGGAGAGAGAGAGAGAGAGAGTACAGAGTGAGGTGGTACAGAGAGAGGGGAGAGAGAGAGAGAGGGACCAAAGAGGGGTACAGGGAGAAGGAGGGACAGAGAGGGGGTCCAGAGAGAGTGGGAACAGTGAGAGAGGGGGGTCAGAGAGACGGGGGCACAGTATAGGGTGGACAGGGGGATGCAGGGTGTGACAGAGAGAGGGGGAAGAGAGAGGGAGACAGTGGGGGCGGACCGAGAGCTGGGGACAGAGAGAAGGAGGGGCAGAGAGAGAGGGGCACCGAGGGAGGGGGACAGAGAGCGGGAGAGACACAGGGGGAGCAGAGAGAGTGGGGTTCACAGAGTGAGGGCGGCAGAGGGGGCAGAGAGAGGTGTACAGAGAGAGGAGGACGGAGAGAGAGGACAGAGAGACGGGGGCAGAGAGAGGAGGGAATAGAGAGAGGAGGACGGAGAGAGAGGACAGCCAGACAGGGGGGGCAGAGAGAGAGGGTCAGAGAGAGAGGGTCAGAGAGAGAGGGGAACAGAGAGAGGGGGACAGAGAGAGGAGGGAACAGAGAGAGGGGGACAGAGAGAGGGGGGAACAGAGAGAGGGGGTCAGAGAGAGAGGGTCAGAGAGAGAGGGGCAGAGAGAGAGGGTCAGAGAGAGTGGGTCAGAGAGAGGGGGGAACAGAGAGAGGGGGACAGAGAGAGGGGGGAACAGAGAGAGGGGGACAGAGAGAGAGGGTCAGAGAGAGGGGGACAGAGAGAGAGGGTCAGAGAGACGGGGGGACAGAGAGAGAGGGTCAGAGAGAGGGGGACAGAGAGAGAGGGTCAGAGAGACGGGGGGACAGAGAGAGGGGGACAGAGAGAGAGGGTCAGAGAGAGGGGGACAGAGAGAGAGGGTCAGAGAGAGGAGGACAGAGAGAGAGGGTCAGAGAGAGGAGGACGGAGAGAGTGGGGAACAGAGGCAGAGGGGGTCAGAGACAGGGGGCAGACGGGGAAGAAAGAGGGGTGACAGAGAGGGTGGGCGACGGAGAGACAGGGGAACAGAGAGAGGGGGACAGAGAGATAGTGGGGACAGAGAGATAGTGGGGACAGAGAGGGGGATGTCAGAGAGAGAGGAGAAAGAGAGAGAGGGGCGCGGAGAGAGGGGGGTGGTCAGAGAGATGGGGACAGAGGGAGAGGAGGATACAGAGAGCGGGGTGGACAGAAAGGGGGGACAGAGAAAAGGTGGAAAGAAAGGGGGGAAAGAGAGAGGGGGACAGAGGGGGTAGACTGGGAGAATGGGGCAGAGAGAGGGAGGGACAGAGAAAGAGGGGGACACAGAGAGAGAGGGGTCAGAAAGAGAGGGACAGACAGAGAGGGGGACAAGAGAGTGGGGGAAGAGAGAGGGTGGAGTGATAGGGGAGAGAGAGGGGAAGAGAGAGGGGGAAGAGAGTGGGGGAACAGAGAGGAGTGCAGAGAGAGAGGGGGTTCGACAGAGAGATGGGGACAGAGGGAGAGGGAGGGACAGAGAGAGAAGGTGTCAGGGAGAGTGGGGAAAGAGAGGAGGGTGACAGAGCAGGGGGTACAGAGAGGGGGACAGAGGGGGGCACAGATAGGGGGACAGAGAGAGAGTGGGGACAGAGAGGGGTTGTGGACAGAGAGATGAGGACAGAGGGAGAGGGAGGGTACACAGAGAGAGGTGGACAGAGAGGAGGGGGACAGAGAGAGGGACAGAGAGAAGGACAGAGAGAGGGACAGAGAGAGGGGTGACGAAAAGAAAGGGGGGCAGAGAGAGTGGGGACAGAGGGGGGACGGAGAGGTTGGGGACAGAGACGGGGTACAGAGAGCGCGGAACGGAGAGATGGGGGGACAGAGAGAGGGGGGCGGAGGGAGGGGTGACGGAGAGAGGGGGGCAGAGAGAGGGGGCAGAGAGAGGGGGCAGAGAGAGAGGGGGCAGAGAGAGGGGGGTAGAGGGGGGGGACAGAGATGTGAACGGAGAGAGATGGGGGACGAAGAGAGTGGGAAAGAGAGAGGGGACAGAGAGAGGGGACAGAGAGAGGGGACAGAGAGAGGGGGACAGACAGAGTGGGACAGAGAGACGGGGGACAGAGAGGGAGACAGACAGACGGGGATGGAGAGAGGAGAACGGAGAGGGGGACAGAGAGAGGGTTGGACAGAGAGAGGGAGACAGAAGGGGGACAGAGATAGGGGAAAAGAGAGAGGGGTGACAGAGAGGTGAACAGGCGGGGCGCCAGACAGAGGGGGACAGAGAGAAGAGAACGGAGAGAGAGGGGGACAGAGAGAGGGTTGGACAGAGGGAAGGGGACGGAGAGAGGGGACAGAGAGAGAGGGGGATAGAGAGAGCGGGGGAGAGGGGGACAGAGAGAGGGTTGGACAGAGAGAAGGGGACAGAGAGAGGGGACAGAGAGAGAGGGGGATAGAGCGAGCGGGACAGAGAAAGAGGGACGAAGAGAGACTGACGGAGAGGGTGACAGAGAGGGGGGAACGGGGGCTATTGAGAGAGGGGGACAGAGAGAGGGGAGAGAGAGGGGGGATAGTGAGAGAGGGACAGTGAGAGGGGGACAGAGTGGGTGACAGAGGGTGGGGGATAGAAAGAGGGGGGATAGAAAGAGGGGGGACAGAGAGAGGGAAACGGAGAGACACGGGAGACGGAGAGGGGGGACAGAGAGAGGGGGGACAGAGAGAGGGGGACAGAGAGAGGGGGACAGAGAGAGAGGGGACAGAGAGAGGGGTGACAGATAGAGGGGGGACAGAGAGAGAGAGGGGGACAGAGAGAGAGAGAGGGGGCAGAGAGAGGGGGACAGAGAGAGGGGGGACAGAGAAAGGGGGACAGGGGGGCGACAGAAATGGGGGGACAGAGGGGGGGACAGAGAGAGGGTTAGACAGAGATAGAGGGACACAGAGAGGGGGACAGAAGGAGTGACAGAGGGAGGCGGGATGGGGGACAGAGAGGGGGGGGGATAGAAAGAGGGAAACAGAGAGAGGGGAACGGAGAGACGGGGACAGAGAGAGGAGGGCAGAGAGAGGGGGGCAGAGAGAGGGGAGCAGAGAGAGAGAGGTGCAGACGGGGGACAGAGAGAGGGGACAAAGAGGAACGGACAGAGAGGCGGGCAGAGAGAGGGGAATGGAGAGGGAGGGGGGACATAGAGAGGGGAACGGGGAGGGGGGAGACAGAGAGAGGGGCACAGAGAGAAGTGAACAGAGAGAGAGGGGGGACAGAGAGAGTGGGAAAGAGAGGGGGGAAAGAGAGTGGGGAACAGAGAGCGAGGGGGGACAGAGAGAGGCAGACAGAGAGAGGGGGGACAGAGAGAGAGGGGGACCGAGAGAGAGTGACGGAGAGGGGGACAGAGAGAGGGGGCAGAGAGGAACGGAGAGAGAGGCTGGCAGAGAGAGGGGGTACACAGAGAGGGGATACGCAGAGAGGGGGGTACACAGAGAGGGGGTACACAGAGAGGGGGGACACAGAGAGGGGGTACACAGAGAGGGGGGACACAGAGAGGGGGGTACACAGAGAGGGGGTACACAGAGAGTGGGTACACAGGGAGGGGGTACACAGAGAGGGGGGTACACAGGGAGGGGGTACACAGAGAGGGGGTACACAGAGAGGGGGGTACACAGAGAGGGGGTGCACAGAGAGGGGTGTACACAGAGAGGGGGGTATACAGGGAGGGGGTACACAGAGAGGGGGGTACACAGGGAGGGGGTACACAGGGAGGGGGTACACAGAGTGGGGGTACACAGAGAGGGGGGTACACAGAGAGGGGGTACACAGAGAGGGGTGTACACAGAGAGGGGGGTACACAGAGAGGGGGTACACAGAGAGGGGGGTACACAGGGAGGGGGTACACAGAGAGGGGTGTACACAGAGAGGGGGTACACAGAGAGGCGGTACACAGAGAGGGGGTACACAGAGAGGGGGTACACAGAGAGGGGGGACACAGAGAGGGGGGACACAGAGAGGGGGTACACAGAGAGGGGGGACACAGAGAGGGGGGGTACACAGAGAGGGGGTACACAGAGAGGGGGTACACAGGGAGGGGGTACACAGAGAGGGGGGTACACAGAGAGGGGGTACACAGAGAGGGGGTACACAAAGAGGGGGTACACAGAGAGGGGGTACACAGAGAGGGGGTACACAGAGAGGGGGTACACAGAGAGGGGGGTACACAGAGAGGGGGTAGACTGAGAGGGGGGACACAGAGAGGGGGGACACAGAGAGGGGGGTACACAGAGAGGGGGGTACACAGAGAGTGGGGTACACAGAGAGGGGGTACACAGAGAGGGGGGACACAGAGAGGGGGGTACACAGAGAGGGGGTACACAGAGAGGGGGACACAGAGAGTGGGTACACAGAGAGGGGGGTACACAGAGAGGGGGGACACAGACAGGGGGGACAGACAGAGGGGGACGGAGAGTGAGGGGAACGGAGAGGGAGATGGGACAGAGAGAGGGGACAGAGAGAGGGGAACGGAGAGTGAGGGGGGACAGAGAGAGGGGTCGGAGGGCAGATAGGGTGGCAACAGAGATGGGGGACAGAGGAGGGAACAGAGAGAATGGGAAAGAGAAATGGGAAAGAGAGTCGGGAACAGAGAGCGAGGGGGACAGAGAGAGAGGGACAGAGAGAGAGGGACAGAGAGAGAGGGGGACAGAGAGAGAGGGGGACAGAGAGAGAGGGACAGAGAGAGAGGGGGACAGAGAGAGAGGGGGACAGAGGGGGGGACAGAGAGAAGTGAACGGACGGAGAGGGGGACAGAGAGAATGGGAAAGAGAAATGGGAAAGAGAGTCGGGAACAGAGAGCGAGGGGGACAATGAGAGGGGGAGACAGAGAGAGGGGGACAGAGAGAGAGGGGGACAGAGAGAGAGGGGGATAGAGAGAGAGGGGGGACAGTGAGAGGGGGACAGTGAGGGGGGGACAGAGAGAGGGGGGGGACAGAGAGAGAGAGGGGGGACAGAGAGAGGGGGGGACAGTGAGAGGGGGACAGAGAGAGAGGGGGGGACAGAGAGAGAGAGGGGGGACAGAGAGAGAGGGGGACAGTGAGAGGGGGACAGAGAGAGAGAGGGGGGACAGAGAGAGGGGGGGAGACAGAGAGAGAGGGGGACAGTGAGAGGGGGACAGAGAGAGAGGGACAGAGAGAATGGGAAAGAGAAATGGGAAAGAGAGTCGGGAACAGAGAGCGAGGGGGACAGAGAGAGAGGGACAGAGATAGAGGGGGACAGAGAGAGGGGGACAGAGAGAGAGGGGGACAGAGAGGGGGACAGAGAGAGAGGGACAGAGAGAGGGGGACAGAGAGAGAGGGGGGGACAGAGAGAGGGGGGGACAGAGAGAGAGGGGGGGGACAGAGAGAGAGGAGGACAGAGAGAGGGGGGACAGAGAGAGAGGGGGGGACAGAGAGAGAGGGGGATAGAGAGAGAGGATGACAGAGAGAGAGGGACAGTGAGAGGGGGACAGAGCGAGGGGGACAGAGAGAGAGAGGAGGACAGAGAGAGGGGGGACAGAGAGAGAGAGGGGACAGAGAGAGGGGGGGCAGAGAGAGAGGGGGACAGTGAGAGGGGGACAGAGAGAGAGGGGGACAGAGAGAGGGGGGGAGACAGACAGAGAGAGAGGGGGACAGAGAGAGAGGGGGACAGAGAGAGAGGGACAGAGAGAGAGGTGGACAGAGAGAGAGGGACAGAGAGGGGGGGCAGAGAGAGAGGGGGACAGAGAGAGAGAGGGGGGGACAGAGAGAGAGAGGGGACAGAGAGAGGGGGGGCAGAGAGAGAGGGACAGAGAGAGAGGGGGGGACAGAGATGGGGGGGACAGAGAGAGAGAGGGGGGACAGAGAGAGAGAGGGGGGGACAGAGAGAGAGGGGTACAGAGAGAGGGGGACAGTGAGAGAGGGGGACAGTGAGAGGGGGGCAGCGATGGGGGGGACAGAGAGAGAGAGGGGGGACAGAGAGAGAGAGGGGGGACACAGAGAGAGAGGGGTACAGAGAGAAGGGGACAGTGAGAGGGGGACAAAGAGAGGGGGACAGTGAGAGGGGGACAGAGAGAGGGGGGGGACAGAGAGAGAGAGGGGGGACAGAGAGAGGGGGGGACAGTGAGAGGGGGACAGAGAGAGAGGGGGGGGACAGAGAGAGAGAGGGGGGACAGAGAGAGAGGGGGACAGTGAGAGGGGGACAGAGAGAGAGAGGGGGGACAGAGAGAGGGGGGGACAGAGTGAGAGGGACAGTGAGAGGGGGACAGAGAGAGAGAGGGGTACAGAGAGAGGGGGGGACAGTGAGAGGGGGACAGAGAGAGAGAGGGGTACAGAGAGAGGGGGGACACAGAGAGAGGGGGGACAGAGAGAGAGAGGGGTACAGAGAGAGGGGGACAGAGAGAGGGGGACAGACAGAGAGAGGAGGACAGAGAGAGAGGGGGACAGTGAGGGGGGGCACAGAGAGAGAGAGGGGGGTACAGAGAGAGGGGGGGACAGAGAGAGAGGGGCAGTGAGAGGGGGACAGAGAGAGAGAGGGGGGGACAGAGAGAGAGAGAGGGGACAGAGAGAGAGAGAGGGGGATAGAGAGAGAGAGGGGGGACAGAGAGAGAGGGGGACAGTGAGAGGTGGGGACAGAGAGAGAGTGGGACAGAGAGAGGGGAACAGAGAGAGAGGGGGGAACAGAGAGAGAGAGGAGGACAGAGAGAGAGGGGGGACAGTGAGCTGGGGACAGAGAGAGGGGGACAGTGAGAAGGGGACAGAGAGAGAGAGGGGGACAGAGAGAGAGAGAGGGGACAGAGAGAGGGGGACAGAGAGAGAGGGGGGGACAGAGAGAGAGAGGAGGACAGAGAGAGAGGGGGACAGTGAGAGGGGGACAGAGAGAGAGGGGGGGACAGAGAGAGAGGGGGACAGTGAGAGGGGGACAGTGAGAGGGGAACAGTGAGAGGGGGGGACAGAGAGAGTGGGGGACAGTGAGAGGGGGACAGAGAGAGAGGGTGGACAGAGAGAGAGGGGGGACAGAGAGAGAGAGGGGGACAGAGAGAGAGGGGGGACAGAGAGAGAGGGGGACAGTGAGAGGGGGACAGAGAGAGAGGGGGGACAGAGAGAGAGGGGGACAGAGAGAGAGGGGGACAGTGAGAGAGGGGGGGACAGAGAGAGAGAGGGGGACAGAGAGAGGGGACAGAGAGAGGGGGACAGAGAGAGAGGGGGGACAGAGAGAGAGAGGAGGACAGAGAGAGAGGGGGACAGAGAGAGAGGGGGACAGAGAGAGAGAGGGGGACAGAGAGAGAGGGGGACAGTGAGAGGGCGACAGAGAGAGAGGGGGACAGAGAGAGAGGGGGACAGAGAGAGAGAGGGGGACAGAGAGAGAGAGGAGGACAGAGAGAGAGGGGGACAGAGAGAGAGGGGGACAGAGAGAGGGGGGACAGAGAGGGGGGGACAGAGAGAGAGAGGAGGACAGAGAGAGAGGGGGACAGTGAGAAGGCGACAGAGAGAGAGGGGGGACAGAGAGAGAGGGGGGGAGAGAGAGGGGGGGACAGACAGAGAGGGGGACAGTGAGAGGGGGACAGAGAGAGAGGGGGGTACAGAGAGAGAGGGGGTGGCAGAGAGAGAAAGGGGGGGACAGAGAGAGAGAGAGGGGGGACAGAGAGAGATGGGGGACAGAGAGAGAGGGGGGACAGAGAGAGAGAGCGGGACAGTGAGAGGGGGGGACAGAGAGAGAGGGGTTCAGAGAGAGGGGGACAGAGAGAGGGGGGACAGAGGGAGAGGGGGGGACAGTGAGAGAGGGGGACAGAGAGAGGGGACAGAGAGAGGGGGACAGAGAGAGAGGGGGTGACAGAGAGAGAGAGGGGGGACAGAGAGAGTGGGGGACAGAGAGAGAGAGGGGGACAGAGAGAGAGGGGGACAGAGAGAGAGGGGGACAGTGAGAGGGGGGACAGAGAGAGAGGGGGGGACAGAGAGAGAGAGGGGGGACAGAGAGAGAGGGGGACAGAGAGGGAGAGGGGGACAGAGAGAGGGGGGACAGAGAGAGGGGGACAGAGAGAGAGAGGAGGACAGAGAGAGAGGGGGACAGTGAGAGGGCGACAGAGAGAGAGGGGGGACAGAGAGAGAGGGGGGACAAAGAGAGGGGGACAGTGAGAGGGGGACAGAGAGAGAGGGGGGACAGAGAGAGAGGGGGGGACAGAGAGAGAGGGGGGGACAGAGAGAGCGGGGGGGCAGAGAGAGAAAGGGGGGGACAGAGAGAGAGGGGGGACAGAGAGAGAGGGGGACAGAGAAAGGGGGACAGATAGAGAGGGGGGACAGAGAGAGAGGGGGGGACAGAGAGAGAGGGGAGGATAGAGAGAGAGGGGGAGCAGTGAGAGGGGGACAGAGAGAGAGAGGGGGATAGAGAGAGAGAGGGGGACAGTGAGAGGGGGACAGAGAGAGAGAGGGGGACAGAGAGAGAGGGGGGGCAGAGAGAGAAAGGGGGGACAGAGAGAGAGAGGAGGACAGAGAGAGAGAGGGGGGGACAGAGAGAGAGGGGGGGACAGAGAGAGAGGGGGGCAGTGAGAGGGGAACAGAGAGAGGGGGACAGAGCGAGAGGGGGACAGAGAGAGAGGGACAGTGAGAGGGGGACAGAGAGAGAGGGGGACAGAGAGAGAGGGGACAGAGAGAGGGGGGGGACAAAGAGAGAGGGGGACAGAGAGAGGGGGACAGAGAGAGAGGGGGACAGAGAGAGAGAGGAGGACAGAGAGAGAGGGGGACAGTGAGGGGGGCACAGAGTGAGAGAGGGGGATACAGAGAGAGGGGGACAGTGAGGGGGGGGGCAGAGCGAGGGGGACAGAGAGAGAGGGGGGACAGAGAGAGGGGGGGACAGAGAGAGAGGGACAGTGAGAGGGGGACAGAGAGAGAGAGGGGGGACAGAGAGAGAGAGGGGACAGAGAGAGAGAGGGGGATAGAGAGAGAGAGGGGGGACAGAGAGAGAGGGGGGTACAGATAGAGGGGGACAGTGAGAGGGGGACAGAGCGAGGGGGACAGAGAGAGAGGGGGGACAGAGAGAGGGGGGGACAGTGAGAGGGGGACAGAGAGAGGGGAACAGAGAGAGAGGGGGGGACAGAGAGAGAGGGGGACAGAGAGAGGGGGGGAAAGAGAGAGAGGGGGGGGACAGAGAGAGAGAGGAGGACAGAGAGAGAGGGGGGACAGTGAGCTGGGGACAGAGAGAGGGGGACAGTGAGAGGGGGACAGAGAGAGAGAGGGGGACAGAGAGAGAGAGAGCGGACAGAGAGAGGGGGACAGAGAGAGAGAGGGGAGGACAGAGAGAGAGAGGAGGACAGAGAGAGAGGGATACAGTGAGAGGGGGACAGAGAGAGAGGGGGGGACAGAGAGAGAGGGGGGACAGAGAGAGAGGGGGACAGTGAGAGGGGGACAGTGAGAGGGGGGGACAGAGAGAGAGGGGGACAGTGAGAGGGGGACAGAGAGAGAGGGGGGACAGAGAGAGAGAGGGGGACAGAGAGAGAGGGGGGACAGAGAGAGAGGGGGACAGTGAGAGGGGGACAGAGAGAGAGGGGAGACAGAGAGAGAGGGGGACAGAGAGAGAGGGGGACAGTGAGAGGGGGACAGAGAGAGAGAGGGGACAGAGAGAGAGGGGGGGACAGAGAGAGAGAGGGGGACAGAGAGAGGGGACAGAGAGAGGGGGACAGAGAGAGAGGGGGGACAGAGAGAGAGAGGAGGACAGAGAGAGAGGGGGACAGAGAGAGAGGGGGACAGAGAGAGAGAGGAGGACAGAGAGAGAGGGGGACAGTGAGAGGGCGACAGAGAGAGAGGGGGACAGAGAGAGAGGGGGGGACAGAGAGAGGGGGACAGAGGGGGGGACAGAGAGAGAGAGGGGGACAGTGAGAGGGGGACAGAGAGAGAGGGGGGGACAGAGAGAGAGGGGGACAGAGAGAGAGAGGGACAGAGAGAGAGGGGACAGAGAGAGAGAGGAGGACAGAGAGAGAGGGGGACAGAGAGAGAGGGGGACAGAGAGAGGGGGGACAGAGGGGGGGGGACAGAGAGAGAGAGGAGGACAGAGAGAGGGGGGACAGTGAGAGGGGGGGGACAGAGAGAGAGGGGCAGTGAGAGGGGGACAGAGAGAGAGAGGGGGGGACAGAGAGAGAGAGAGGGGACAGAGAGAGAGAGGGGGATAGAGAGAGAGAGGGGGGAAAGAGAGAGAGGGGGACAGTGAGAGGGGGGGACAGAGAGAGAGGGGGACAGAGAGAGGGGAACAGAGAGAGAGGGGGGAACAGAGAGAGAGAGGAGGACAGAGAGAGAGGGGGGACAGTGAGCTGGGGACAGAGAGAGGGGGACAGTGAGAGGGGGACAGAGAGAGAGAGGGGGACAGAGAGAGAGAGAGGGGACAGAGAGAGGGGGACAGAGAGAGAGAGGGGGGACAGAGAGAGAGAGGAGGACAGAGAGAGGGGGACAGTGAGAGGGGGACAGAGAGAGAGGGGGGACAGAGAGAGAGGGGGGGACAGAGAGAGAGGGGGACAGTGAGAGGGGAACAGTGAGGGGGGGGGGCAGAGAGAGAGGGGGACAGTGAGAGGGGGACAGAGAGAGAGGGTGGACAGAGAGAGAGGGGGGACAGAGAGAGAGAGGGGGACAGAGAGAGAGGGGGGACAGAGAGAGAGGGGGACAGAGAGAGGGGGGGGACAGAGAGAGAGGGGGACAGAGAGAGAGGGGGACAGTGAGAGGGGGACAGAGAGAGGGGGGGACAGAGAGAGAGGGGGGACAGAGAGAGAGGGGGACAGAGAGAGAGGGGGACAGTGAGAGGGGGACAGAGAGAGGGGGGGACAGAGAGAGAGGGGGGGACAGAGAGAGAGAGGGGGGACAGAGAGAGGGGACAGAGAGAGGGGGACAGAGAGAGGGGGGGGACAGAGAGAGAGAGGAGGACAGAGAGAGAGGGGGACAGAGAGAGAGGGGGACAGAGAGAGAGAGAGGAGGACAGAGAGAGAGGGGGACAGTGAGAGGGCGACAGAGAGAGAGGGGGACAGAGAGAGGGCGACAGAGAGAGAGGGGGACAGAGAGGGGGGACAGAGAGAGAGAGGGGGACAGTGAGAGGGGGACAGAGAGAGAGGGGGGGGACAGAGAGAGAGGGGGACAGAGAGAGAGGGGGACAGAGAGAGAGAGGGGGACAGAGAGAGAGAGGAGGACAGAGAGAGAGGGGGACAGAGAGAGAGGGGGACAGAGAGAGGGGGGGACAGAGAGGGGGGGGACAGAGAGAGAGAGGAGGACAGAGAGAGAGGGGGACAGTGAGAGGGCGACAGAGAGAGAGGGGGGACAGAGAGAGAGGGGGGGACAGAGAGAGAGGGAGACAGAGAGGGGGGACAGAGAGAGAGAGGGGGAGAGAGAGAGGGGGGGACAGACAGAGAGGGGGACAGTGAGAGGGGGACAGAGAGAGAGGGGGGTACAGAGAGAGAGGGGGTGGCAGAGAGAGAAAGGGGGGGACAGAGAGAGAGAGGGGGGACAGAGAGAGATGGGGAACAGAGAGAGAGGGGGGACAGAGAGAGAGAGAGCGGGACAGTGAGAGGGGGGGACAGAGAGAGAGGGGTTCAGAGAGAGGGGGACAGAGAGAGGGGGGACAGAGGGAGAGGGGGGGACAGTGAGAGAGGGGGACAGAGAGAGGGGACAGAGAGTGGGGGAACAGAGAGGAGTGCAGAGAGAGAGGGGGTTCGACAGAGAGATGGGGACAGAGGGAGAGGGAGGGACAGAGAGAGAAGGTGTCAGGGAGAGTGGGGAAAGAGAGGAGGGTGACAGAGCAGGGGGTACAGAGAGGGGGACAGAGGGGGGCACAGATAGGGGGACAGAGAGAGAGTGGGGACAGAGAGGGGGTGTGGACAGAGAGATGAGGACAAAGGGAGAGGGAGGGTACACAGAGAGAGGTGGACAGAGAGGAGGGGGACAGAGAGAGGGACAGAGAGAAGGACAGAGAGAGGGACAGAGAGAGGGGTGACGAAAAGAAAGGGGGGCAGAGAGAGTGGGGACAGAGGGGGGACGGAGAGGTTGGGGACAGAGACGGGGTACAGAGAGCGCGGAACGGAGAGATGGGGGCACAGAGAGAGGGGGGCGGAGGGAGGGGGGACGGAGAGAGGGGGGCAGAGAGAGGGGGCAGAGAGAGGGGGCAGAGAGAGAGGGGGGCAGAGAGAGGGGGGTAGAGGGGGGGGACAGAGATGTGAACGGAGAGAGATGGGGGACGAAGAGAGTGGGAAAGAGAGAGGGGACAGAGAGAGGGGACAGAGAGAGGGGACAGAGAGAGGGGGACAGACAGAGTGGGACAGAGAGACGGGGGACAGAGAGGGAGACAGACAGACGGGGATGGAGAGAGGAGAACGGAGAGGGGGACAGAGAGAGGGTTGGACAGAGAGAGGGAGACAGAAGGGGGACAGAGATAGGGGAAAAGAGAGAGGGGTGACAGAGAGGTGAACAGGCGGGGCGCCAGACAGAGGGGGACAGAGAGAAGAGAACGGAGAGAGAGGGGGACAGAGAGAGGGTTGGACAGAGGGAAGGGGACGGAGAGAGGGGACAGAGAGAGAGGGGGATAGAGAGAGCGGGGGAGAGGGGGACAGAGAGAGGGTTGGACAGAGAGAAGGGGACAGAGAGAGGGGACAGAGAGAGAGGGGGATAGAGCGAGCGGGACAGAGAAAGAGGGACGAAGAGAGACTGACGGAGAGGGTGACAGAGAGGGGGGAACGGGGGCTATTGAGAGAGGGGGACAGAGAGAGGGGAGAGAGAGGGGGGATAGTGAGAGAGGGACAGTGAGAGGGGGACAGAGTGGGTGACAGAGGGTGGGGGATAGAAAGAGGGGGGATAGAAAGAGGGGGGACAGAGAGAGGGAAACGGAGAGACACGGGAGACGGAGAGGGGGGACAGAGAGAGGGGGGACAGAGAGAGGGGGACAGAGAGAGGGGGACAGAGAGAGAGGGGACAGAGAGAGGGGTGACAGATAGAGGGGGGACAGAGAGAGAGAGGGGGACAGAGAGAGAGAGAGGGGGCAGAGAGAGGGGGACAGAGAGAGGGGGGACAGAGAAAGGGCGACAGGGGGGCGACAGAAATGGGGGGACAGAGGGGGGGACAGAGAGAGGGTTAGACAGAGATAGAGGGACACAGAGAGAGGGACAGAAGGAGTGACAGAGGGAGGCGGGATGGGGGACAGAGAGGGGGGGGATAGAAAGAGGGAAACAGAGAGAGGGGAACGGAGAGACGGGGACAGAGAGAGGAGGGCAGAGAGAGGGGGGCAGAGAGAGGGGAGCAGAGAGAGAGAGGTGCAGACGGGGGACAGAGAGAGGGGACAAAGAGGAACGGACAGAGAGGCGGGCAGAGAGAGGGGAATGGAGAGGGAGGGGGGACATAGAGAGGGGAACGGGGAGGGGGGAGACAGAGAGAGGGGCACAGAGAGAAGTGAACAGAGAGAGAGGGGGGACAGAGAGAGTGGGAAAGAGAGGGGGGAAAGAGAGTGGGGAACAGAGAGCGAGGGGGGACAGAGAGAGGCAGACAGAGAGAGGGGGGACAGAGAGAGAGGGGGACCGAGAGAGAGTGACGGAGAGGGGGACAGAGAGAGGGGGCAGAGAGGAACGGAGAGAGAGGCTGGCAGAGAGAGGGGGTACACAGAGAGGGGATACGCAGAGAGGGGGGTACACAGAGAGGGGGTACACAGAGAGGGGGGACACAGAGAGGGGGTACACAGAGAGGGGGGACACAGAGAGGGGGGTACACAGAGAGGGGGTACACAGAGAGTGGGTACACAGGGAGGGGGTACACAGAGAGGGGGGTACACAGGGAGGGGGTACACAGAGAGGGGGTACACAGAGAGGGGGGTACACAGAGAGGGGGTGCACAGAGAGGGGTGTACACAGAGAGGGGGGTATACAGGGAGGGGGTACACAGAGAGGGGGGTACACAGGGAGGGGGTACACAGGGAGGGGGTACACAGAGTGGGGGTACACAGAGAGGGGGGTACACAGAGAGGGGGTACACAGAGAGGGGTGTACACAGAGAGGGGGGTACACAGAGAGGGGGTACACAGAGAGGGGGGTACACAGGGAGGGGGTACACAGAGAGGGGTGTACACAGAGAGGGGGTACACAGAGAGGCGGTACACAGAGAGGGGGTACACAGAGAGGGGGTACACAGAGAGGGGGGACACAGAGAGGGGGGACACAGAGAGGGGGTACACAGAGAGGGGGGACACAGAGAGGGGGGTACACAGAGAGGGGGTACACAGAGAGGGGGTACACAGGGAGGGGGTACACAGAGAGGGGGGTACACAGAGAGGGGGTACACAGAGAGGGGGTACACAAAGAGGGGGTACACAGAGAGGGGGTACACAGGGAGGGGGTACACAGAGAGGGGGTACACAGAGAGGGGGTACACAGAGAGGGGGGTACACAGAGAGGGGGTAGACTGAGAGGGGGGACACAGAGAGGGGGTACACAGAGAGGGGGGACACAGAGAGGGGGGTACACAGAGAGGGGGGGTACACAGAGAGTGGGGTACACAGAGAGGGGGTACACAGAGAGGGGGGACACAGAGAGGGGGGTACACAGAGAGGGGGTACACAGAGAGGGGGACACAGAGAGTGGGTACACAGAGAGGGGGGTACACAGAGAGGGGGGACACAGACAGGGGGGACAGACAGAGGGGGACGGAGAGTGAGGGGAACGGAGAGGGAGATGGGACAGAGAGAGGGGACAGAGAGAGGGGAACGGAGAGTGAGGGGGGACAGAGAGAGGGGTCGGAGGGCAGATAGGGTGGCAACAGAGATGGGGGACAGAGGAGGGAACAGAGAGAATGGGAAAGAGAAATGGGAAAGAGAGTCGGGAACAGAGAGCGAGGGGGACAGAGAGAGAGGGACAGAGAGAGAGGGACAGAGAGAGAGGGGGACAGAGAGAGAGGGGGACAGAGAGAGAGGGACAGAGAGAGAGGGGGACAGAGAGAGAGGGGGACAGAGGGGGGGACAGAGAGAAGTGAACGGACGGAGAGGGGTACAGAGAGAATGGGAAAGAGAAATGGGAAAGAGAGTCGGGAACAGAGAGCGAGGGGGACAATGAGAGGGGGAGACAGAGAGAGAGGGGGACAGAGAGAGAGGGGGATAGAGAGAGAGGGGGGACAGTGAGAGGGGGACAGTGAGGGGGGGGACAGAGAGAGGGGGGGGACAGAGAGAGAGAGGGGGGACAGAGAGAGGGGGGGACAGTGAGAGGGGGACAGAGAGAGAGAGGGGGGACAGAGAGAGAGAGGGGGGACAGAGAGAGAGGGGGACAGTGAGAGGGGGACAGAGAGAGAGAGGGGGGACAGAGAGAGGGGGGGAGACAGAGAGAGAGGGGGACAGTGAGAGGGGGACAGAGAGAGAGGGACAGAGAGAATGGGAAAGAGAAATGGGAAAGAGAGTCGGGAACAGAGAGCGAGGGGGACAGAGAGAGAGGGACAGAGATAGAGGGGGACAGAGAGAGGGGGACAGAGAGAGAGGGGGACAGAGAGGGGGACAGAGAGAGAGGGACAGAGAGAGGGGGACAGAGAGAGAGGGGGGGACAGAGAGAGGGGGGGACAGAGAGAGAGGGGGGGACAGAGAGAGAGGAGGACAGAGAGAGGGGGGACAGAGAGAGAGGGGGGGACAGAGAGAGAGGGGGATAGAGAGAGAGGATGACAGAGAGAGAGGGACAGTGAGAGGGGGACAGAGCGAGGGGGACAGAGAGAGAGAGGAGGACAGAGAGAGGGGGGACAGAGAGAGAGAGGGGACAGAGAGAGGGGGGGCAGAGAGAGAGGGGGACAGTGAGAGGGGGACAGAGAGAGAGGGGGACAGAGAGAGGGGGGGAGACAGAGAGAGAGGGGGACAGAGAGAGAGGGGGACAGAGAGAGAGGGACAGAGAGAGAGGTGGACAGAGAGAGAGGGACAGAGAGGGGGGGCAGAGAGAGAGGGGGACAGAGAGAGAGAGGGGGGGACAGAGAGAGAGAGGGGACAGAGAGAGGGGGGGCAGAGAGAGAGGGACAGAGAGAGAGGGGGGGACAGAGATGGGGGGGACAGAGAGAGAGAGGGGGGACAGAGAGAGAGAGGGGGGGACAGAGAGAGAGGGGTACAGAGAGAGGGGGACAGTGAGAGAGGGGGACAGTGAGAGGGGGGGCAGAGATGGGGGGGGGGACAGAGAGAGAGAGGGGGGACAGAGAGAGAGAGGGGGGACACAGAGAGAGAGGGGTACAGAGAGAAGGGGACAGTGAGAGGGGGACAAAGAGAGGGGGACAGTGAGAGGGGGACAGAGAGAGGGGGGGACAGAGAGAGAGAGGGGGGACAGAGAGAGGGGGGGACAGTGAGAGGGGGACAGAGAGAGAGAGGGGGGACAGAGAGAGAGAGGGGGGACAGAGAGAGAGGGGGACAGTGAGAGGGGGACAGAGAGAGAGAGGGGGGACAGAGAGAGGGGGGGACAGAGTGAGAGGGACAGTGAGAGGGGGACAGAGAGAGAGAGGGGTACAGAGAGAGGGGGGGACAGTGAGAGGGGGACAGAGAGAGAGAGGGGTACAGAGAGAGGGGGGACACAGAGAGAGGGGGGACAGAGAGAGAGAGGGGTACAGAGAGAGGGGGACAGAGAGAGGGGGACAGACAGAGAGAGGAGGACAGAGAGAGAGGGGGACAGTGAGGGGGGGCACAGAGAGAGAGAGGGGGGTACAGAGAGAGGGGGGGACAGAGAGAGAGGGGCAGTGAGAGGGGGACAGAGAGAGAGAGGGGGGGACAGAGAGAGAGAGAGGGGACAGAGAGAGAGAGGGGGATAGAGAGAGAGAGGGTGGACAGAGAGAGAGGGGGACAGTGAGAGGTGGGGACAGAGAGAGAGTGGGACAGAGAGAGGGGAACAGAGAGAGAGGGGGGAACAGAGAGAGAGAGGAGGACAGAGAGAGAGGGGGGACAGTGAGCTGGGGACAGAGAGAGGGGGACAGTGAGAAGGGGACAGAGAGAGAGAGGGGGACAGAGAGAGAGAGAGGGGACAGAGAGAGGGGGACAGAGAGAGAGGGGGGGACAGAGATAGAGAGGAGGACAGAGAGAGAGGGGGACAGTGAGAGGGGGACAGAGAGAGAGGGGGGGACAGAGAGAGAGGGGGACAGTGAGAGGGGGACAGTGAGAGGGGAACAGTGAGAGGGGGGGACAGAGAGAGTGGGGGACAGTGAGAGGGGGACAGAGAGAGAGGGTGGACAGAGAGAGAGGGGGGACAGAGAGAGAGAGGGGGACAGAGAGAGAGGGGGGACAGAGAGAGAGGGGGACAGTGAGAGGGGGACAGAGAGAGAGGGGGGACAGAGAGAGAGGGGGACAGAGAGAGAGGGGGACAGCGAGAGAGGGGGGGACAGAGAGAGAGAGGGGGACAGAGAGAGGGGACAGAGAGAGGGGGACAGAGAGAGAGGGGGGACAGAGAGAGAGAGGAGGACAGAGAGAGAGGGGGACAGAGAGAGAGGGGGACAGAGAGAGAGAGGGGGACAGAGAGAGAGGGGGACAGTGAGAGGGCGACAGAGAGAGAGGGGGACAGAGAGTGAGGGGGACAGAGAGAGAGGGGGACAGAGAGGGGGGACAGAGAGAGAGAGGGGGACAGTGAGAGGGGGACAGAGAGTGAGGGGGGGACAGAGAGAGAGGGGGACAGAGAGAGAGGGGGACAGAGAGAGAGAGGGGGACAGAGAGAGAGAGGAGGACAGAGAGAGAGGGGGGACAGAGAGAGAGGGGGACAGAGAGAGGGGGGACAGAGAGGGGGGGACAGAGAGAGAGAGGAGGACAGAGAGAGAGGGGGACAGTGAGAAGGCGACAGAGAGAGAGGGGGGACAGAGAGAGAGGGGGGGAGAGAGAGGGGGGGACAGACAGAGAGGGGGACAGTGAGAGGGGGACAGAGAGAGAGGGGGGTACAGAGAGAGAGGGGGTGGCAGAGAGAGAAAGGGGGGGACAGAGAGAGAGAGGGGGGACAGAGAGAGATGGGGGACAGAGAGAGAGGGGGGACAGAGAGAGAGAGCGGGACAGTGAGAGGGGGGGACAGAGAGAGAGGGGTTCAGAGAGAGGGGGACAGAGAGAGGGGGGACAGAGGGAGAGGGGGGACAGTGAGAGAGGGGGACAGAGAGAGGGGACAGAGAGAGGGGGACAGAGAGAGAGGGGGTGACAGAGAGAGAGAGGGGGGACAGAGAGAGTGGGGGACAGAGAGAGAGGGGGACAGAGAGAGAGGGGGACAGAGAGAGAGGGGGACAGTGAGAGGGGGGACAGAGAGAGAGGGGGGGACAGAGTGAGAGAGGGGGGACAGAGAGAGAGGGGGACAGAGAGGGAGAGGGGGACAGAGAGAGGGGGGAACAGAGAGAGGGGGACAGAGAGAGAGAGGAGGACAGAGAGAGAGGGGGACAGAGAGAGAGAGGGGGACAGAGAGAGTGGGGGACAGAGAGAGAGAGGGGGACAGAGAGAGAGGGGGACAGAGAGAGAGGGGGACAGTGAGAGGGGGGACAGAGAGAGAGGGGGGGACAGAGAGAGAGAGGGGGGACAGAGAGAGAGGGGGACAGAGAGAGAGGGGGACAGAGAGGGAGAGGGGGACAGAGAGAGGGGGGACAGAGAGAGGGGGACAGAGAGAGAGAGGAGGACAGAGAGAGAGGGGGACAGTGAGAGGGCGACAGAGAGAGAGGGGGGACAGAGAGAGAGGGGGGACAAAGAGAGGGGGACAGTGAGAGGGGGACAGAGAGAGAGGGGGGACAGAGAGAGAGGGGGGGACAGAGAGAGAGGGGGGGACAGAGAGAGCGGGGGGGGCAGAGAGAGAAAGGGGGGGACAGAGAGAGAGGGGGGGACAGAGAGAGAGGGGGACAGAGAAAGGGGGACAGATAGAGAGGGGGGACAGAGAGAGAGGGGGGGACAGAGAGAGAGGGGAGGATAGAGAGAGAGGGGGAGCAGTGAGAGGGGGACAGAGAGAGAGAGGGGGATAGAGAGAGAGAGGGGGACAGTGAGAGGGGGACAGAGAGAGAGAGGGGGACAGAGAGAGAGGGGGGGCAGAGAGAGAAAGGGGGGACAGAGAGAGAGAGGAGGACAGAGAGAGAGAGGGGGGGACAGAGAGAGAGGGGGGGACAGAGAGAGAGGGTGGCAGTGAGAGGGGAACAGAGAGAGGGGGACAGAGCGAGAGGGGGACAGAGAGAGAGGGACAGTGAGAGGGGGACAGAGAGAGAGGGGGACAGAGAGAGAGGGGACAGAGAGAGGGGGGGGACAAAGAGAGAGGGGGACAGAGAGAGGGGGACAGAGAGAGAGGGGGACAGAGAGAGAGAGGAGGACAGAGAGAGAGGGGGACAGTGAGGGGGGCACAGAGTGAGAGAGGGGGGTACAGAGAGAGGGGGACAGTGAGGGGGGGGGCAGAGCGAGGGGGACAGAGAGAGAGGGGGGACAGAGAGAGGGGGGGACAGAGAGAGAGGGACAGTGAGAGGGGGACAGAGAGAGAGAGGGGGGACAGAGAGAGAGAGGGGACAGAGAGAGAGAGAGGGGGATAGAGAGAGAGGGGGGACAGAGAGAGAGGGGGGTACAGATAGAGGGGGACAGTGAGAGGGGGACAGAGCGAGGGGGACAGAGAGAGAGGGGGGACAGAGAGAGGGGGGGGACAGTGAGAGGGGGACAGAGAGAGGGGAACAGAGAGAGAGGGGGGGGACAGAGAGAGAGGGGGACAGAGAGAGGGGGGGAAAGAGAGAGAGGGGGGGGACAGAGAGAGAGAGGAGGACAGAGAGAGAGGGGGGACAGTGAGCTGGGGACAGAGAGAGGGGGACAGTGAGAGGGGGACAGAGAGAGAGAGGGGGACAGAGAGAGAGAGAGCGGACAGAGAGAGGGGGACAGAGAGAGAGAGGGGAGGACAGAGAGAGAGAGGAGGACAGAGAGAGAGGGATACAGTGAGAGGGGGACAGAGAGAGAGGGGGGGACAGAGAGAGAGGGGGGACAGAGAGAGAGCGGGACAGTGAGAGGGGGACAGTGAGAGGGGGGGACAGAGAGAGAGGGGGACAGTGAGAGGGGGACAGAGAGAGAGGGGGGACAGAGAGAGAGAGGGGGACAGAGAGAGAGGGGGGACAGAGAGAGAGGGGGACAGTGAGAGGGGGACAGAGAGAGAGGGGAGACAGAGAGAGAGGGGGACAGAGAGAGAGGGGGACAGTGAGAGGGGGACAGAGAGAGAGAGGGGACAGAGAGAGAGGGGGGGACAGAGAGAGAGAGGGGGACAGAGAGAGGGGACAGAGAGAGGGGGACAGAGAGAGAGGGGGGACAGAGAGAGAGAGGAGGACAGAGAGAGAGGGGGACAGAGAGAGAGGGGGACAGAGAGAGAGAGGAGGACAGAGAGAGAGGGGGACAGTGAGAGGGCGACAGAGAGAGAGGGGGACAGAGAGAGAGGGGGGGACAGAGAGAGGGGGACAGAGGGGGGGACAGAGAGAGAGAGGGGGACAGTGAGAGGGGGACAGAGAGAGAGGGGGGGACAGAGAGAGAGGGGGACAGAGAGAGAGAGGGACAGAGAGAGAGGGGACAGAGAGAGAGAGGAGGACAGAGAGAGAGGGGGACAGAGAGAGAGGGGGACAGAGAGAGGGGGGACAGAGGGGGGGGGACAGAGAGAGAGAGGAGGACAGAGAGAGGGGGGACAGTGAGAGGGGGGGACAGAGAGAGAGGGGCAGTGAGAGGGGGACAGAGAGAGAGAGGGGGGGACAGAGAGAGAGAGAGGGGACAGAGAGAGAGAGGGGGATAGAGAGAGAGAGGGGGGAAAGAGAGAGAGGGGGACAGTGAGAGGGGGGGACAGAGAGAGAGGGGGACAGAGAGAGGGGAACAGAGAGAGAGGGGGGAACAGAGAGAGAGAGGAGGACAGAGAGAGAGGGGGGACAGTGAGCTGGGGACAGAGAGAGGGGGACAGTGAGAGGGGGACAGAGAGAGAGAGGGGGACAGAGAGAGAGAGAGGGGACAGAGAGAGGGGGACAGAGAGAGAGAGGGGGGACAGAGAGAGAGAGGAGGACAGAGAGAGGGGGACAGTGAGAGGGGGACAGAGAGAGAGGGGGGACAGAGAGAGAGGGGGGGACAGAGAGAGAGGGGGACAGTGAGAGGGGGACAGTGAGGGGGGGGGCAGAGAGAGAGGGGGACAGTGAGAGGGGGACAGAGAGAGAGGGTGGACAGAGAGAGAGGGGGGACAGAGAGAGAGAGGGGGACAGAGAGAGAGGGGGGACAGAGAGAGAGGGGGACAGAGAGAGGGGGGGGACAGAGAGAGAGGGGGACAGAGAGAGAGGGGGACAGTGAGAGGGGGACAGAGAGAGGGGGGGACAGAGAGAGAGGGGGGACAGAGAGAGAGGGGGACAGAGAGAGAGGGGGACAGTGAGAGGGGGACAGAGAGAGGGGGGGACAGAGAGAGAGGGGGGGACAGAGAGAGAGAGGGGGACAGAGAGAGGGGACAGAGAGAGGGGGACAGAGAGAGGGGGGGACAGAGAGAGAGAGGAGGACAGAGAGAGAGGGGGACAGAGAGAGAGGGGGACAGAGAGAGAGAGGAGGACAGAGAGAGAGGGGGACAGTGAGAGGGCGACAGAGAGAGAGGGGGACAGAGAGAGGGCGACAGAGAGAGAGGGGGACAGAGAGGGGGGACAGAGAGAGAGAGGGGGACAGTGAGAGGGGGACAGAGAGAGAGGGGGGGGGGACAGAGAGAGAGGGGGACAGAGAGAGAGGGGGACAGAGAGAGAGAGGGGGACAGAGAGAGAGAGGAGGACAGAGAGAGAGGGGGACAGAGAGAGAGGGGGACAGAGAGAGGGGGGACAGAGAGGGGGGGGACAGAGAGAGAGGAGGAGGACAGAGAGAGAGGGGGACAGTGAGAGGGCGACAGAGAGAGAGGGGGGACAGAGAGAGAGGGGGGGACAGAGAGAGAGGGAGACAGAGAGGGGGGACAGAGAGAGAGAGGGGGAGAGAGAGAGGGGGGGACAGACAGAGAGGGGGACAGTGAGAGGGGGACAGAGAGAGAGGGGGGTACAGAGAGAGAGGGGGTGGCAGAGAGAGAAAGGGGGGGACAGAGAGAGAGAGGGGGGACAGAGAGAGATGGGGAACAGAGAGAGAGGGGGGACAGAGAGAGAGAGAGCGGGACAGTGAGAGGGGGGGACAGAGAGAGAGGGGTTCAGAGAGAGGGGGACAGAGAGAGGGGGGACAGAGGGAGAGGGGGGGACAGTGAGAGAGGGGGACAGAGAGAGGGGACAGAGAGAGGGGGACAGAGAGAGAGGGGGTGACAGAGAGAGAGAGGGGGGACAGAGAGAGTGGGGGACAGAGAGAGAGAGGGGGACAGAGAGAGAGGGGGACAGAGAGAGAGGGGGACAGTGAGAGGGGGGACAGAGAGAGAGGGGGGGACAGAGAGAGAGAGGGGGGACAGAGAGAGAGGGGGACAGAGAGGGAGAGGGGGACAGAGAGAGGGGGGACAGAGAGAGGGGGACAGAGAGAGAGAGGAGGACAGAGAGAGAGGGGGACAGTGAGAGGGCGACAGAGAGAGAGGGGGGACAGAGAGAGAGGGGGGACAAAGAGAGGGAGACAGAGAGAGAGGGGGGACAGAGAGAGAGTGGAACAGAGAGAGAGGGGGGACAGAGAGAGCGGGGGGGCAGAGAGAGAAGGGGGGACAGAGAGAGAGGGGGGACAGAGAGAGAGGGGGACAGAGAAAGGGGGACAGATAGAGAGGGGGGACAGAGAGAGAGGGGGGGACAGAGAGAGAGAGGGGGATAGAGAGAGAGGGGGGGCAGTGAGAGGCGGACAGAGAGAGAGAGGGGAATAGAGAGAGAGAGGGGGACAGTGAGAGGGGGACAGAGAGAGAGAGGGGGACAGAGAGAGGGGTGGGGCAGAGAGAGAAAGGGGGGACAGAGAGAGAGAGGAGGACAGAGAGAGAGAGGGGGGGACAGAGAGAGAGGGGGGGACAGAGAGAGAGGGGGGCAGTGAGAGGGGAACAGAGAGAGGGGGACAGAGCGACAGGGGGACAGAGAGAGAGGGACAGTGAGAGGGGGACAGAGAGAGTGGGGGACAGAGAGAGAGAGCGGGACAGAGATGAGGGTACAGAGAGAGAGGGGGACAGTGAGAGGGGGACAGAGAGAGTGGGGGACAGAGAGAGAGCGGGACAGAGAGAGAGGGGGACAGAGAGAGAGAGGGGTACAGAGAGAGAGGTGGTCAGTGAGAGGGGGGACAGATAGAGGGGGGACAGAGAGAGTGGGGTACAGAGAGAGAGAGCGGGACAGAGAGAGAGGCGGACAGAGAGAGAGGGGACAGAGAGAGGGGGGGACAAAGAGAGAGGGGGACAGAGAGAGGGGGACAGAGAGAGAGGGGGACAGAGAGAGAGAGGAGGACAGAGAGAGAGGGGGGGACAGAGAGATGGGGACAGTGAGAGGGGAACAGAGAGAGGGGGACAGACAGAGGGAGGAGGACAGAGAGAGAGGGGGACAGTGAGGGGGGCACAGAGTGAGAGAGGGGGGTACAGAGAGAGGGGGACAGTGAGGGGGGGGCAGAGAGAGGGGGACAGAGAGAGAGGGGGGACAGAGAGAGGGGGGGACAGAGAGAGAGGGACAGTGAGAGGGGGACAGAGAGAGAGAGAGGGGGGACAGAGAGAGAGAGGGGACAGAGAGAGAGAGGGGGATAGAGAGAGAGAGGGGGGACAGAGAGAGAGAGGAGGACAGAGAGAGAGGGGGACAGAGAGAGAGGGGGACAGAGAGAGGGGGGACAGAGAGGGGGGGGACAGAGAGAGAGAGGAGGACAGAGAGAGAGGGGGACAGTGAGAGGGCGACAGAGAGAGAGGGGGGACAGAGAGAGAGGGGGGGACAGAGAGAGAGGGAGACAGAGAGGGGGGACAGAGAGAGAGGGGGAGAGAGAGAGGGGGGGACAGACAGAGAGGGGGACAGTGAGAGGGGGACAGAGAGAGAGGGGGGTACAGAGAGAGAGGGGGTGGCAGAGAGAGAAAGGGGGGGACAGAGAGAGAGAGGGGGGACAGAGAGAGATGGGGAACAGAGAGAGAGGGGGGACAGAGAGAGAGAGAGCGGGACAGTGAGAGGGGGGGACAGAGAGAGAGGGGTTCAGAGAGAGGGGGACAGAGAGAGGGGGGACAGAGGGAGAGGGGGGGACAGTGAGAGAGGGGGACAGAGAGAGGGGACAGAGAGAGGGGGACAGAGAGAGAGGGGGTGACAGAGAGAGAGAGGGGGGACAGAGAGAGTGGGGGACAGAGAGAGAGAGGGGGACAGAGAGAGAGGGGGACAGAGAGAGAGGGGGACAGTGAGAGGGGGGACAGAGAGAGGGGGGGGACAGAGAGAGAGAGGGGGGACAGAGAGAGAGGGGGACAGAGAGGGAGAGGGGGACAGAGAGAGGGGGGACAGAGAGAGGGGGACAGAGAGAGAGAGGGGGGACAGAGAGAGAGGGGGACAGAGAGGGAGAGGGGGACAGAGAGAGGGGGGACAGTGAGAGGGGGACAGAGAGAGTGGGGGACAGAGAGAGAGCGGGACAGAGAGAGAGGGGGACAGAGAGAGAGAGGGGTACAGAGAGAGAGGTGGTCAGTGAGAGGGGGGACAGATAGAGGGGGGACAGAGAGAGTGGGGTACAGAGAGAGAGAGCGGGACAGAGAGAGAGGCGGACAGAGAGAGAGGGGACAGAGAGAGGGGGGGACAAAGAGAGAGGGGGACAGAGAGAGGGGGACAGAGAGAGAGGGGGACAGAGAGAGAGAGGAGGACAGAGAGAGAGGGGGGGACAGAGAGATGGGGACAGTGAGAGGGGAACAGAGAGAGGGGGACAGACAGAGGGAGGAGGACAGAGAGAGAGGGGGACAGTGAGGGGGGCACAGAGTGAGAGAGGGGGGTACAGAGAGAGGGGGACAGTGAGGGGGGGGCAGAGAGAGGGGGACAGAGAGAGAGGGGGGACAGAGAGAGGGGGGGACAGAGAGAGAGGGACAGTGAGAGGGGGACAGAGAGAGAGAGAGGGGGGACAGAGAGAGAGAGGGGACAGAGAGAGAGAGGGGGATAGAGAGAGAGAGGGGGGACAGAGAGAGAGAGGAGGACAGAGAGAGAGGGGGACAGAGAGAGAGGGGGACAGAGAGAGGGGGGACAGAGAGGGGGGGGACAGAGAGAGAGAGGAGGACAGAGAGAGAGGGGGACAGTGAGAGGGCGACAGAGAGAGAGGGGGGACAGAGAGAGAGGGGGGGACAGAGAGAGAGGGAGACAGAGAGGGGGGACAGAGAGAGAGGGGGAGAGAGAGAGGGGGGGACAGACAGAGAGGGGGACAGTGAGAGGGGGACAGAGAGAGAGGGGGGTACAGAGAGAGAGGGGGTGGCAGAGAGAGAAAGGGGGGGACAGAGAGAGAGAGGGGGGACAGAGAGAGATGGGGAACAGAGAGAGAGGGGGGACAGAGAGAGAGAGAGCGGGACAGTGAGAGGGGGGGACAGAGAGAGAGGGGTTCAGAGAGAGGGGGACAGAGAGAGGGGGGACAGAGGGAGAGGGGGGGACAGTGAGAGAGGGGGACAGAGAGAGGGGACAGAGAGAGGGGGACAGAGAGAGAGGGGGTGACAGAGAGAGAGAGGGGGGACAGAGAGAGTGGGGGACAGAGAGAGAGAGGGGGACAGAGAGAGAGGGGGACAGAGAGAGAGGGGGACAGTGAGAGGGGGGACAGAGAGAGGGGGGGGACAGAGAGAGAGAGGGGGGACAGAGAGAGAGGGGGACAGAGAGGGAGAGGGGGACAGAGAGAGGGGGGACAGAGAGAGGGGGACAGAGAGAGAGAGGAGGACAGAGAGAGAGGGGGACAGTGAGAGGGCGACAGAGAGAGAGGGAGACAGAGAGAGAGGGGGGACAGAGAGAGAGTGGGACAGAGAGAGAGGGGGGACAGAGAGAGCGGGGGGGCAGAGAGAGAAGGGGGGGACAGAGAGAGAGGGGGGACAGAGAGAGAGGGGGACAGAGAAAGGGGGACAGATAGAGAGGGGGGACAGAGAGAGAGGGGGGGACAGAGAGAGAGAGGGGGATAGAGAGAGAGGGGGGGCAGTGAGAGGCGGACAGAGAGAGAGAGGGGAATAGAGAGAGAGAGGGGGACAGTGAGAGGGGGACAGAGAGAGAGAGGGGGACAGAGAGAGGGGTGGGGCAGAGAGAGAAAGGGGGGACAGAGAGAGAGAGGAGGACAGAGAGAGAGAGGGGGGGACAGAGAGAGAGGGGGGGACAGAGAGAGAGGGGGGCAGTGAGAGGGGAACAGAGAGAGGGGGACAGAGCGACAGGGGGACAGAGAGCGAGGGACAGTGAGAGGGGGACAGAGAGAGTGGGGGACAGAGAGAGAGAGCGGGACAGAGATGAGGGTACAGAGAGAGAGGGGGACAGTGAGAGGGGGACAGAGAGAGTGGGGGACAGAGAGAGAGCGGGACAGAGAGAGAGGGGGACAGAGAGAGAGAGGGGTACAGAGAGAGAGGTGGTCAGTGAGAGGGGGGACAGATAGAGGGGGGACAGAGAGAGTGGGGTACAGAGAGAGAGCGGGACAGAGAGAGAGGCGGACAGAGAGAGAGGGGACAGAGAGAGGGGGGGACAAAGAGAGAGGGGGACAGAGAGAGGGGGACAGAGAGAGAGGGGGACAGAGAGAGAGAGGAGGACAGAGAGAGAGGGGGGGACAGAGAGATGGGGACAGTGAGAGGGGAACAGAGAGAGGGGGACAGACAGAGGGAGGAGGACAGAGAGAGAGGGGGACAGTGAGGGGGGCACAGAGTGAGAGAGGGGGGTACAGAGAGAGGGGGACAGTGAGGGGGGGGCAGAGAGAGGGGGACAGAGAGAGAGGGGGGACAGAGAGAGGGGGGGACAGAGAGAGAGGGACAGTGAGAGGGGGACAGAGAGAGAGAGAGGGGGGACAGAGAGAGAGAGGGGACAGAGAGAGAGAGGGGGATAGAGAGAGAGAGGGGGGACAGAGAGAGAGAGAGGGGTACAGAGAGAGGGGGACAGTGAGAGGGGGACAGAGCGAGGGGGACAGAGAGAGAGGGGGGACAGAGAGAGGGGGGGACAGTGAGAGGCGGACAGAGAGAGGGGAACAGAGAGAGGGGGGGGACAGAGAGAGAGTGGGACAGAGAGAGGGGGGGAAAGAGAGAGGGGGGGACAGAGAGAGAGAGGAGGACAGAGAGAGAGGGGGGACAGTGAGCTGGGGACAGAGAGAGGGGGACAGTGAGAGGGGGACAGAGAGAGAGAGGGGGACAGAGAGAGAGAGAGCGGACAGAGAGAGGGGGACAGAGAGAGAGAGGGGAGGACAGAGAGAGAGAGGAGGACAGAGAGAGAGGGGGACAGTGAGAGGGGGACAGAGAGAGAGGTGGGGGGACAGAGAGAGAGGGGGGGACAGAGAGAGAGGGGGACAGTGAGAGGGGGACAGTGAGAGGGGGGGACAGAGAGAGAGGGGGACAGTGAGAGGGGGACAGAGAGAGAGGGGGGACAGAGAGAGAGGGGGGACAGAGAGAGAGAGGGGGACAGAGAGAGAGGGGGGACAGAGAGAGAGGGGGACAGTGAGAGGGGGACAGAGAGAGAGGGGAGACAGAGAGAGAGGGGGACAGAGAGAGAGGGGGACAGTGAGAGGGGGGCAGAGAGAGAGGGGGGACAGAGAGAGAGGGGGGGACCGAGAGAGAGAGGGGGACAGAGAGAGGGGTCAGAGAGAGGGGGACAGAGAGAGAGAGGGGACAGAGAGAGAGAGGAGGACAGAGAGAGAGGGGGACAGAGAGAGAGGGGGACAGAGAGAGAGAGGAGGACAGAGAGAGAGGGGGACAGTGAGAGGGCGACAGAGAGAGAGGGGGACAGAGAGAGAGGGGGGGACAGAGAGAGAGGGGGACAGAGGGGGGGACAGAGAGAGAGAGGGGGACAGTGAGAGGGGGACAGAGAGAGAGGGGGGGACAGAGAGAGAGGGGGACAGAGAGAGAGAGGGACAGAGAGAGAGGGGGACAGAGAGAGAGAGGAGGACAGAGAGAGAGGGGGACAGTGAGAGGGGAACAGAGAGAGGGGGACAGACAGAGAGAGGAGGACAGAGAGAGAGGGGGACAGTGAGGGGGGCACAGAGTGAGAGAGGGGGGTACAGAGAGAGGGGGGGTGGCAGAGAGAGAAAGGGGGGGACAGAGAGAGAGAGGAGGGACAGAGAGAGATGGGGGACAGAGAGAGAGGGGGGACAGAGAGAGAGAGCGGGACAGTGAGAGGGGGGGACAGAGAGAGAGGGGTTCAGAGAGAGGGGGACAGAGAGAGGGGGGACAGAGGGAGAGAGGGGGATAGTGAGAGAGGGGGACAGAGAGAGGGGACAGAGAGAGGGGGACAGAGAGAGAGGGGGTGACAGAGAGAGAGAGGGGGGACA